>NC_060140.1:952167293-952309793 GCF_021461385.2 Schistocerca piceifrons
AGGACAAAGACTGTACAATACTTCATACCAAACTGCTTTCAGTAAGCATGATGTCACAAGTGTTTATATTTATAACAGGTCGTGGGAAAATATTGCAATGGGTGGTTTGAGAACAGTTATTTTTGAAGTAAATTTCCTTTTACGCAAGATGAATTGTGTTATGTGTGAGAATGTGCAATTGATTTCTTAAATTATGGAGAATTTGACTCTATTTCAAGACTTAACACTTTAAGGACCATCCACTTAGAAATATTTAAGGCCCAGAAGACCAGCCATTTGTGCCATTATGTAGTACTTACTGGCATATTTGTGTTTAATATATCTTAAAGAGTAATATGCTAAAAAAAGACCAAGCTTCAAGGTTAGTTTTTCATATTATTTTAGTTCTTTTATAGGTTACAAATTATGCAGTAACAATTGTGAAAAGTATAATTATCCTTCAAGTAAAGTGCAAGGTAATTTCTTTAGGAATTTCACACATAACTGGCTTTTTTTAAATGGAAAAGTTGAAGTGTTTGTGAGAACATTTATTCAGTGGGGTGACCCAGAAAATTTTTGGTGCACAACAGTGAAATTTATATTTGTGCTTGTCAGAAATATTCAGCTGCTGCAGTTTATGCTGTGCTCTTGGAAAAAAAAAACAGGAAAAAAATTTTGGCAACCAGTATTGCAGGTGAAAGCTTGTTGTGTAGCTGTTCTGAATGTATATTAAATTAAACAGTTTATGTTTCTTATCTGTGTGTACCCACTACTTAACAATGTTGTTGCTGTTGGCTGGCATTACCACAAGTCCCATAATGTTAATATCTGCTGTCATTGGCTGGTAAATCATGTAACATGAGCTATGATTGGCTGATAAAAGTGGAATTCCTATTTATACTTCCAAAATACGAAATTATGCAGTGTACATGTTGCCATGCATCTGAGTCTTTCCAAAATGCATTGTTTATTGCTGGGTTTCATTTCCTAAAGTGCCAGAAAGTTGTATGCTAGTATATACTGCCTTTACCAATGAAAGGATTTGTAAGTTTTACAGCTACATGGAAAAGTATATTGTCACTTAACATGAAAAAAATGTATCTTCACGTGGAAAAAAGTGTATTTTTATCTGAGAAAAAATGTATTTTTGAAACCTGGGATCTATTTTTTCTTCTCCATGTATATTACCTGTTTAAATACAAGACTTGGCCACAGTTTCTTTCTTTCACGATGTTTGTATTAAATGTTTGTTCAAATTGTCCCAAGCTTTAGATAGCCAGTACATGGTGTCATTTATTGTTGTGTCTTTCATTTTGTCTAAGATGAAACAGTCCTCTCTTTCAATTAGAAATCATAGAAGCTTATTTCTGTAAACCAGTTGAGGTTTTGTAACACAGCCTGAGCCATTGCTTGCGATATAGATGTTACATTTGGCGGCATAAAATGCTTGGAAGTCTCCACTCTGAAGGACGAGAGGGAGCATTGTCAGTCAAAAGTAGAGCTCGAGATGGAAATCCATTTTCTGTATTGAATCTTCTAACAGAGGGAACTATTTGTTTCTCGAACCACTCAATAAACAGAACACCACTCATCAATGCTTTACTTTGATTTTTGTAATAAGCAGGGAGAGCCTTCATATTCATGTCTTTTAGGGATTGTGGTTTTGCAGATTTTCCATTTACCATTGGGGATAATTTGTTAACTGGCACAACGCTGCTACAGACTTTAAACAGTAAGGCATTGTTTAATCATTTTAAATGGAATTTACTTTCGAAGAAAGAGTTTTTATAGGGAAGGCTTTAAAATTCAATTCAGTTTTGTTTCGTCAGTGGTATAAACTAGCTGTGGTGAAAAAATCAGCTGATAATTTTTGTCCTCTTATTGTTAATTATCATATCCCATGACACTTCTTCCAACAGTCTATCCAGTTATTGCTGGCAGTAAATGTTGGTAAACAATTCCTAAGTTTGTTCAGCTGCAATGAATTTTCTTGAATCACTATGCTGCCAAAAGGAATGCCATTTTTCCTTTCCTGAGCAAACCGCAAGAAAGTTGCTTCGTCAGTTTTATCATACAATGACATGGTAGTTGTGACACTGCTGCAAAATTGCTCACGAGTTGTGTTGCAGAAGCTCTCAGTTTTCCTCCATTTTTTTCCAGTCACTGATAGTGGCTTTTGTAGTACTTTCCTTATTGTCAAGCTACTTGAGCACTTCAGTCTTTCTTTTAATGCTCAGGAACTGTGTTTTCACTTGCTTGACATTGCACTGTGTGGTACAGTACCTTTTTTATACATACAGTATTAACTTAATTTATGAACAAAAAGCATGTACACAGTATTGTATATGTTTGTACAAAGTGGTATCGAAAAGTTTCCAAAATTTGAATTGTGCACACAAATGGTTATAAATACATTGAAATACCACCAGGTGTCTCCCATCTTTGATTCATTATGGTAAGTGGCTGCAAGCTGAGTGGCTGGTTGGCTGTTGGTGAGCATGTTTCCATTGTCATCTTCCTTGTGATGGCTGACATGAAAGAGGATCTTGTGTGCTTAAGATTACGTTTTAAACTTAGGAAAACCACTGCAGAAACATAACAAATGTTAAAGCAAGCTTTTGAAGTCAGTACTTTAGATCAGACCCAGACTTACAACTAATATACGCATTTCAATACTGGGAAAATATTGCCTGGTGATGACAACCATTTCAGCTGACCTTTAACAGGAATCACAACAGAAAATGTTCTGAAAGTGAGGGATCTGGTTCTGTTTGATTGTAGTAGAGCATCCAAGGCCCCTGCAATGCCTTGGGAATAAGTTGTGGTACAAGTAAACATATCCTGTCTGAAGAATCGAACATGAGAAAGATTTTGACGAAATTTGTGAAACAACTGCTGCAGGACCATCAGAAGCAATATTGTGTTGAAGTCTCCTGGAAACTTAAAACAACTGCCTCAAGATGGTGGGATTGTTTATAAAGAACTTTTCCTTCCTGCTCAGATGTCAATAAAGAGCTCTGTTATGATGTTCTAGAATTTTTTTAGGGGATACAACATCCACAGAAATGGCTTGCAGATGACCGGATACTCAACCATGACAATGCATGGCTGCATGTAACCTACAATGTTCAGGAGATTTTGGCAAACAATGACAATCAGTCAATCTCTTTATTCATCCTTTAACAATATACATTGTATGGATGTAGTCAATTACAATATAATTTCTTATATTTAGTTTGTTTCTTAAAACTTGGATAATGAATACAAATATTTTATATCAGTATATATAAATAATATTACTTTTCCATACTCAAATATTCTTCAATGTTACAAAATTTATGTGTTAGTGAAATTGTTTAAGATCTACCTTGAATTTATGAAATTCTTTAATTTTCTTTATTGTAGCAGGCAATGCACTAAAAGGTATTTTGGGCTGGTGGTTTACACTTTTTCGGTAGAGCGATCCCTTGTGGCTTTGTCTGTGAAAATCATCTCTGTTCCTTGTTTCATGGTTATGAACCTGATTATTTAATGCTGAAAATTCCTGGTGAGTTTTCAGAAAGCAGATACATTCATAGATGTAAAAACTAGGAAGAGTCACTATTTTAAATTCTTTAAATATTTCCCTGCATGACACCACTTTCATTATTCTAATAGACCTTTTTTGAAGTCTGAAAGCTTGTGTTGCCATACCTGTATTTCCCCAGAAGATCACAGCATTTCTAAGCAAACTGTTCATATAATCATAATAGGCACACAGCAATGATTCAGTGTTGCAACAGTCCTGAAGCATTCTTAGCACATGGCAACATTTACTTGTTTTTTACTCAAAACCTCTAGATGCCTTTCCCATCTCAAGTGCTCATCCACCCATATATCTAGAAATTTCATGTATGGAGCTTGTGCAGTAACATAGTTCCCTAACTCAGCTTTTACTCTGCTTCTAGCTTTACTTTTAATATTACTGAAATTCATCAATACCATTTTATCCTTATTTATGATCAAAGCATTATCACTAGACCATTTTCCTGTCTCATTTATTGTTCCATAGCCACTCTGCTGTAGATTTTCCTCGGTGTAACCTTTTATGAAAATGCTAGTGTTGTCAGCAAACATCGCCGTTTCTGTAACTGTCAGATGGTTTGGAAAATTTTTATTTATTTATTTATTTATTTAGTCCTTCAAATCCTATATGTATAGAATATATACAAGGATATTGGACATGGTTAGGTATTTACAAGATAAAATACAGTTTGTATTGCAATCCTAAGGACTAGATATTGAAGTAATTTAGCACAGATTCATAAATACAACAAACATTACAGGCAACATACAAATTAGAATATTAATAATGCATCTTTATTTTTGTTGTTTGGCTTTTATATATTCTGTCAGACTGTAAAAGCAATGATCAATTAAATATGCCTTTACTTCAGCCTTAAAACCACAGAGTTTACCTATTGATTTAATATGTTTAGGTAGATTATTGAAAATCTTTATCCCAGTATGTAGTGTGCCTTTTTGGCACAATGATGTTCTCACCCGTTTCACATGAAGGTCAGATTTTTGCCTTGTATTGTGTGCATGTATATTTTCATTTTTTATTAAGATATCTGGGTGTCTATTGATATATTGTTTGATGAAAACTGATGTTTCATAGATAAAAATGCAAGGAAGAGGAAGAACTGACAGTTTTTTGAATATGGGTCTGCACGATTTTGTATTGTTTACCCCTTCAATAATTCTTAGTGTTCTCTTTTGCATCCTGAAAAGTTTAATATTTGTTGTTGTATTGCCCCAGAAGATTATGCCATATTTAATTACAGAATGCACATAGGAGTAGTATACATTTAACAGGCTGGCTTTGCTGCAACAAGTTTTTAAGATCCGTATCATGTAACAGGTTTTGCTTAGTTTTCTTTGCAAATATTCAATATGTACCGCCCATTTTGTGTTGTTCTGGAGCCAGAGTCCCAGAAATTTAGTGCTGTCAACACTTTCAAGAACTCTGTCCCTAAGTTCTATTTCTATGTTTGGGTGGTGTCTTCCTTTTACATTATAGAAATTCAGTGCTACTGTCTTTTCTTTGTTTATAATTAGCTTGTTGTAGCTGAACCACTGTTCTACACTGTTCATTGTTTGGATAGCGGAGTCTTTAAGTTTTCTTCTGTTTTACCACTAATAAGGAAGCTTGTATCATCTGCAAATTGGAGGGTAGTTTGGCAATACTTGTTGTACATAAGATCATTGACATAGAGGAGAAACAGAATGGGTCCTAATACTGATCCTTGAGGGACACCATATTTCACATTTTCATATCCTGAATAGTAGTAGCTGATTTTGTTATGGTCAGTATATTGCACTTCAACCACCTGTTTGCGACCACATGGGTATGTCTTGAGCCACTCATTGGATATACCTCTAATTCCTAACTGGTCAAGCTTCTGCAGTAGGGCACTATGGTCAATGACGTCAAAAGCTTTAGATAAATCAAGACATATGCCTGTCACAAACTCACCTGCATCCAGTTTAGTATAGATTTCATTAAGAAATTCAAATATTGCACTTTCAGTTGAATAGCCTTTCCTGAAGCCATGCTGTGAAGGAGAGAGAATCTTATTTTTATTTAGGAAATCAGACAATCTCTTATAAAAAACTTTTTCTAAAATCTTAGAAAATACAGGCAGTAGGGTCTATAATTTGAAACACATTCTGGATTTCCTTTTTTGAACAGTGGTTTCAGCTTTGCTGTTTTTAAGCATGAAGGGAAGGTTCCTGATGCCAGTGAGCTGTTGCACAAATGTGTCAAGGGTTCAGCTAAGGCAAGACAGCATTTTTTAATAATTGCATCTGGTATTCCATCAATTCCACATGAGTAGCCTGTTTTCAAGGTTTTTATAACTGATAAAATTTCTTCAGAATTTGTGGGTGAAAGGAACAAAGATGTAGACACATTTCTCACACTATTGCATGTTGGAGGTGATATTTTGTTGTGTTCTTCCAGTCCACTCACCAACTCTTCACTTACGTTTGCAAAATATTTGTTGAAGGTCCCTGCAATTTCTGTTGGGCAAGAAATCATTTGTCCTTCATAACATAAGTTCACATTTTTATATTGTTTAGTTTCACTTGTTTGATTTTTTATAACTTCCCATATAGCTTTAGACTTGTTTTTTGAGTTTTCAATGTATTTGTCATTTGCTATTGTTTTAGCTTTCCTTACAACATTTTTGAGGATCCTCTTGTAATTCTTCAGGTACAAATGAAATTCATGAGGCATGTTCTGTGTCTTTGCTATATCGTGTAATCTTCTTTTCTCTGCACAAGATATTCTAATACCTATTGTAATCCATTTGTTCTTCTTGAAGTTAGGTTGACATTTTTGCTTTTTTAATGGAAATGCAGCTTCAAAGTATGACATGAAGATTTCCATGAATTTTTCAAACTTTTTGTTAGTATTTTTACAGGTATACACTTCATACCAAGTTTCTTCACTTAGTCTCTGTACAAAAAGGTTTATTTGTTTGTTAGTGAATTTCCTTGCTTCTTTTACAAGTTCCTCTTTCTCAGTTGTTTCACTTGGGGTGTGCAAAGCAATAAACTGTGCATAGTGATCATTGAAGCCAGTATTAAGATTTCCGGCACATGAATTGTGATTTACATTTGTGTTTATTAATATCTGCTCAATTGTTGAGCTAGTTGTTGGTGTAACTCTTGTAGGAGAGTCTATGGTGGCTTTTATGTTATATGTTTCCAGTAGGGTCATCAAGCTTTGCTGGTCTTTTGAGATTTCTTGAAAATCAATATTAATATCTCCACATATGATCACTGTTTTGTTGAAGTTTTTTATAGTATTTAAAGCTGCTTCTAGTTGGTGACAGAAATCATTTAAGTTCCGATCAGGGCTCCTATATACACAGATGATTATTAATTTTAATGCAGAGAGTTCAACTGCGGATACTTCAAAAATTTTCTCTTCAGCTAACAGTTCAATGCTTTTTATGTTACAATAATCAATGCCACTTTTAACAAATATACATGACCCTCCATGACTGGATGTAATTCTAGAAAATGATGAAGAAAGATTGAAGTCTGCAAGTTTTGTGACTGACATTGCATCTTTAGGCAGCCAGTGTTCAGTTATACACACTACAGAAACGTTTTTTAGCTCATCAGTACATAAAATTTCAACTTCACTTAATTTGTTTAGCAATGATTGGACATTTTGATGAATCAGCATGAAATTAAAGGGTTTGTTAGGCTTTGGCATATTGTTAGACTTTGGCATATTTAATTGATCACTTACCTTTACCCTGTCAATAAAAAATCATTCAGGTGTGCTGGAAGTACTGCTTTTCTTTTCCCGACTGCACCTATTCTTCTATTATCATCTGCAGCAGCATTTTCTTCTGTGTCTGGTTCCCCTGGTAGTTGTTCAGCTGCTGCACCTGCTGTTGATAATATTGCTGCTGGTGTTTGAGCTGGGTCTGCAATTGGTAGAGCTGTTACTGCATTCATTGTGCCTGAATATTGGAGGCACCTAGTTCCTTCTTTTGTTGTTGATGTTGGTGAGTGAGGTCTTGCTGGCGTTGTTTCCTTCGAAAATTTCTGACCTGACATACTCACCAGAATAACTCCATGTGACTTATTAATTTTTTGAAAGATGAAAATAAAGTTGGAAGGACAAAGATTTGATTCAAGCAGAATTGCAGAGGGTACTAAATGCCCTAATAAAGATGCATTTCGAAATGGCAGAAACATTGGCACCTGTGTATTCTCTTCCAAGGGGACCACTCTGAATGCAATGGTGCAGAATTAGATATAGGTAAGGCTTAATAATTTTAATTAATACATTTTGGGAAATTTTGGCTACTGCCTCATTACTAAGTAGTTTTGATCTAATGATAACTTAATCGTATAGTCTGGTTGTCTATGAATAATGTTATAGAAATTATGACAGAAAATGAAATAAAAGCTTATAATCAGATCACAGATGCGTTACTGCAGGAATGTGCTGAACACTGAGAATTATAAATTTTATAAGGAACTGACCTACTCGTCTGCTTAATTACATATTATACGAGCACTCTAACTTATATAACGATTTAAGAATTTTCCATAGCAAACAGTTGCAGACATAAGAAAATGCTGTATGTTGACCAAATGAATAACTTTTGAACCAATGACTGTTTCAGTCTGTTATACATAGGAAAGGAAAGGAAATGTGAATGCTGCTCAGGTCTTGAGTCAAGTAGTTAGATGGGGCAGAGACAGTAGTTGGCAGATTGGAAATATGGAAAGGGCTGTATAGAATTGTAAAACAGAGATGAAAGGGGGATATAAAGAAATGTTAAAATAATGGCAGAAACAGAGAACAAGGGAAGACTGAAGGATGGAAAATGAGGTGGACAACAAAAGGCACAAGCAGCATAAATTAAGGCTAGGTGGTGGGAGTCAGGTACGTGCTGTAAACCAAATTTTTCCTTGCAGAATTCTTTAGGACATTTATTCAACAATACAATATTTCCCGTATACTAAACCAAATAAAAATGCCACGGCTGTTGTGTAGTGTATGCTGTGATGTGACATCATGCAAATGTAACAGACCACTGTCTTTGTTCATTGAGCCTCACTGACAGTTTAAAGGTAGTTGTATTAATGTGTCATAAGACATTGAATAATGGTTGCATATCAGATGGTATATAGGACTGAATCACAGGTTTCTGTTTTATTATGAAATATGTATTGCTGGTGATGGAGATAGAGTAGCTGGTGAGACAATAATGCCTTGGTTTAATTTGGCAGGATATGAACCATATGCTGTGACACATTCCACGTTTCTTGAAGGTTCTCCTTGATGGGATCTGCTGAATGTGATGAGTGACTGGAGTCAGTATCATAAAGACACAAATTGACGAATAGAACAGAAACTGAATTTAATGTTGTGGAGACTGAGAGAATACCAAAAAATTACTGTGTGTGGGTAAAATTTTGTTCAGGATGAACCTCATCACATCGAATTATTTCTTGAGATCATGACTGTGCAGGAGAAACTACTTGACAAAGTTTCTTTTCATTACACATTTCATAAAGCTGTTGTCCAGGTATATATGCCAGCATCGCAAGCTGAAGGTGAAGAGACACAGAAAGTATATGAGGATTTTGAAAGGGTAATACAGTACGTAAAGAGAGATGAAAATCTAATAGTCATAGGGGACTGAAATGCAGTTGTAGGGGAAGGAGTAGAAGAGAAGGTGACAGGAGAATATGAGCTTGGGACCAGGAATGAAAGAGCAGAAAGACTAATTGAGTTGTGTAATAAATTTCAGCTAATAATAGTGAATACTCTGTTCAAGTATCGCAAGAGGAGGAGATATACTTGAAAAAGGCTGTCATTAACTCCCAACACAAATCTTCAAAGCCAGAAGAGCTATTGGCAAAACTAGCTGTTTCTTCAAACTAGATTTAGTCTATACATAATGGCACTTGCCAGTTTATGTTTATACCCCTTAAATCCTAGAAGTAAATGTGTCTTATGGAATCTATAGATACAAAACAACACATGTGTGTCAATCATATCCCAAAGCTTTTTTAAACAAAGCATTCGGGGAAATCCTCAATCTGTAAATTGCTTTGATAATACCAAGTGTACAAGAGCAAAAACTTAGAAATTTGAAAGCACTCTTTGATACACTCTAAGCTAACAACTCATGAAGCCATTTTGATAAATGTAGTTCTTTCAACCTATCATTAAATACCTGGAATATGTAGAGTAAACCAACTGTCAAGAATGTGGACACAGTACATAATCTTCCACCTCCAAAAACCTGAAAGAACTACAATAATTTCTTGGAAAAGTAACATACTATGAAAAGTTCATAAGTAAAGTGGCCCAAGTAGCTCACCAACTCAACGAATTAAGCAAATAAGGTTGGCATTTTCTGTAGTCCACTGCATGTTGGAAAGTTTTCATATAGTTAAGGATTCTTAAGATGTGCTTTCTGCATAGCAATCTTCACGCCAATTAAACCATTTACATTGGTCCCTCACGCATCACAACATGGTATTGGGGCAGTACTGTCACCCAAAAAGGCAAATGGCAACAACCAACAAACTGTAAACATCTCCAATACTTTATCATTGGCATGGTCAAACAACTCACAAATATCAGAGGAGGAACTGAGTATTATTTCTGGTGTAAAAACATTAAATCTTCAACCACAAG
Source organism: Schistocerca piceifrons (assembly GCF_021461385.2). NCBI lineage: Eukaryota > Metazoa > Arthropoda > Insecta > Orthoptera > Acrididae > Schistocerca > Schistocerca piceifrons. Next base: position 952,177,498 of record NC_060140.1, read on the forward strand.
CCACTTACTACTTTTTTAGGAACTTTATCACAGCTTTCTTCAGAGAAAATTACTACATCTGTTGGCTCCATTCCTTAGCAGTTACTTTTAAGATAAGCATAAAAGCCACATCTCTAGCATGCTAATGCTGATGTACTGTCTCATCTACCCATGGAGTCAGAAAAAGAATTCAACACAAAGATGCACAGTGTTCACATCTAGATGACAACATGCAACAAGTTCTAGATAAATTCCCTATCATGGTCTACAAAGTACCGAAACCCTTGGAGCAAGACACACTACTCTTCAGGGTGGCGTCATTATTTCAAAATGGATGGGCAGAGCAGTTACTGAAAGGTGCAGACCTGGCCTGTAACAAATACTTCTTCTTCGAATGCTATCTACCCACCGGGGATAGTGTCCTCAAGCTGGCAATACAAGAAACTGGATGTCAGGTCATTATGACACTCACAATACAGATCTGAATCCTCTAGTAGTTGCTCCACCAGTTGCACTAGGGGATGACCCACCTTAAAGCAATGGTGTGTCGACAGGTATACTGGATAAGCACTGACAACAAATTGAAATAACACCTACTCCAGTCATGCATTTATCCAAAACCAGCTAGTCCTGCCACAGAACTTTTCCTTGTGGTCGGATCAAGAGCACCTTTCAAAGCGGTTGCACATTGTTCGTGCCAGAGAAGGTTCAGCATTACAGTTTTCTCTATATGGTCTGGATGACATTGATTAACAGCCACACCATGATCCAGGCACTAGAAAACACATTTGCTGTAGATGGAACCTTACTCAATACTATCAGACAATGTTCTACAAACTGTGACCTCTAACCCCTCCCCCCCCCCCCCCTCCCCCAATCTCCCTGACATCACTCCTCCAGGTCTTATAAACTTGTGGATGTGGACTACTCTCTGACAACCATCATACATTAAGACCAAAGGGTAATCCCGGTTCCCTGTATTAAGCGCTCTGATAATGCACTGCCAAAATGCATGTGTTATTCTTGTATTAGTTTTGGAAAATGACACATTTTTATCTGTGATGATGTTGAGCACTAATCTATCCTTTTCATAATATTCCATCCTGCATTTTCCATTGTTTGACTTAGAAATGTGATATTTGTTGGATTTTAAATATGTTTTTATGTTCTACAGGGGAGAGAAGAAAGTAATCTGTAACAAATTCCCTCAGCAATCAGCTGTAACATGTTTGATCTGGCTCACCAGTGGTCCCATAATTTATGGTCTAGCTGATGGGAAAGTACGAATAGCTAATGCCAAAACCAATAAATCACATCCATTGTATAGCACAGACTCATATGTAATTGCCCTTGCAGCAAAGTAAGCAAATGTGGTTGTACTTTCTGATGAATCAGACATGTTTCAAACTGTTTAAGAAACATAGGCCTATATTTTAATCTGTATGTCTTTCCATTCAATGTAGTTCTCAGGGAACTGGATTCATCTCAGGTCACGCAGATGGTGCTGTTGTGCGTTACTATGTCACAGAAGATGCAGCAATGGAGAAAATGGTGAGTGAGCAACTGATAATACTGTGTGCTATTTGTCCTAAGAGATTACTGCTCACATATGGTGACAGAGAAATGATGTACAGATTTGGAAGCTACAAATGAATAATTGATTCAGATGTGTATTTTATATCTCATTTAACAAATACAAGATAAATTTATAGAAAATCTGTGATACTTGCTACCACAGTTCCATGTGAATTTCACTACCTCTGCTGACGTTCTGTCTGTTCAGTTTGTCTGTGCACTCACTATCACTCAGATTGAGTTGCTATCTTTTTGAGGGCAGTTCATTCAAAAAATCTGTGACATGTTTGTTACTAGGTAATTCTAATTTATTCTGTTATTCAGATGCATTTCTGTCCTGTTTGATTTGTGATTCAAGTGTGTTAATGCTAAAGTGAAAACCACCATGTTCTGCATCTTCGTGAACATCGATCCATCTCTCTGGTGGTTACTCATCACTGTCACACACATCAGACTCTCGATACATAACCAGTATATTGACTTTCACTTGATGAGACATTAAACTCTAAGCTTACATCCTTCGGTTTTCACTCCACTTCACAAAAAAGTTGCATTTTCATACGCAGTATGTACAAACGAAGAAAGTCCTAAACAATTCTGCCTAAGCCGCTAGTGTTTCTATTTATTTTGCAGTATGAAAAACAGTCCAAAAATGAAAATTGCGAAGAGATACAACTACATAGTTGATCCACATCTAAATAATTCACTGTCCAAAAGAACATCATATGAAATAACTGGGAGAAACAAGTACAACATTTGTTAATGAAAATTCACAAATAGAAGCATTAATATCATCTTACATCAAAATAAATTTATGGACCCTGAATATTACTGTGCAATTATTTTAAAAAATCCTAGAAATCAATACTGGTTGGATAATTTAAATTACACTGTGGTTTTTATGGATAGGCATTAGTTACCTAAGAAGAAATGGAATCAAGCACACCAGATAGTTTTGAATGAATGTCAGATTACTCCAGAGCAAATTGAATTGAATCGAATTTTATTTGATCCTGTAAGGTTACATTGTGCACAGTAAATGTACATGTAATATAAAAGCACTCCGTCTTCAGCTCACGAGTGGCCTACCGGGACCATCTGACCACCATGTCATCCTCAGTGGAGGATGCGGATAGGAGGGGCGTGGGGTCAGCACACCGCTCTCCCGGTTGTTATGATGGTGTTCTTGAATAAAGCCACTACAATTCGGTTGAGTAGCTCCTCAATTGGCATCACGAGGCTGAGGGCACCCCAAAAAATGGCAACAGCACATGGCAGCCTGGATGGTCACCCATCCAACTGCCAACCACGCCCGACAGCGCTTAACTTCGGTGATCTCACGGGAACCGGTGTATCCACTGTGGCAAGGCCGTTGCCAACTTGTAATATAGGACATGTCAAAAGTATTAACATTCATTATCACTTATTTTTCTACACCTTTAGCTTACATTTTTACATCATTGATAATGAATAACATTATATACAAATTTAATGGCATAAGTATTCTGCAACACTGTAAAACTCTTTTTCAATGAGATAGTCTTTAAGTTTCTTTAGAAAGTCATTGTCAAGTCCACTATCTTGCAGGTCTTTAGGCAGACTTCTTAGTAGTCTGATACCAGAGTACTGCGGTCCTTTTTCTAGCATTGCCAGTCGGTGGTGTATGCTCCGAACTTCATTCTTCCTTCTTGTATTGTGGTTGTGTACACTAGCATTTGTAATCCAGTCCACACTTCCTTTTGTGATGTACATTATTGTTTTGTTTGTATACAACAATAAAAAAGTTAAGATATCTAACTTCTTGAAACAGTTTCTGCGCGTTTCAGAGGTCTTTCTTCTTAAAATGGTCGTAATTGCTTCTTTTTGTAATGTGAACACTCGTTTTGTCTCTTGCTTGTTTGAGTTTCCCCACACAGTCACTCCATACTGTAAATATGGTTCGAAAAGTCCATGGTACACTGTACACAGAAGGTTCTTGTCTGAATACTGTGATAGCTGCATCATTAAGAATATGACAGAGCTCAGTTTCTTACAGACATTATTAATATGTTTTTTCCATTTCAGTTCATTATCCACAAGAATACCTAAGAATCTAGCAGATTCTACTTCTTCCAGCGTTGTTCCATCAACCTCTAAATCCATGTCTACAGCCTTCTCCTTGTTTTTAAACACTACATACATAGTCTTTTTTAGATTTATAACCAGTTCATTTTCCAACAGCAATTGAGCTGTGACATTTGCAGATATGTAAGCTCTTCTCTCAAGCTGTTCCATATTTTGGTCACTATTTAGTATTGTCATGTCATCAGCATACAATATTTTCTTTTCTTCCTCCTCAACAACTATATTATTAACAAACACATTAAATAACAATGGCCTCATTACCAAACACTGCAGCATATGGTAGTGTATCTGTTGCATAAATTAATGAAAGATTGAAATGAAACTATGAAATGTAAATGAGCACTGTGGTGAACCCCAAGCGTAGGGTGCAACTGTATTGTTACTGATATATAGAAAATATAGCTGTGAATGTTTACTGACTTCTCAACTGCAATTAAATCTCGTTCTTAGAACATCTGGAGAAAATGATAGTTTTTCTTCTTAAGAATAAAAACTGCATATTAGTAAGTTTCAGCTACATTAATATACAGGGTGATTCATGAAGATATGTAAATATTTTAATACGTTATTGTACAAGTAAATCAAAAGAAAAAAGTTTGTATAAACTGCAAATGTTCAGTTACGGAGTTACAGCCAACAAAAGATTTTGCCTGAAATTTTGCAACTTCGTTAATATGAAACCATTGCAAAACTGTACGAGGTTAAAGTAAAGCATGGTTTCCATTTATTTTTGTTCTTATTGGTCTGGCGAATCTTAACAAAACATGTCCCAGATGGGTTTCTGCAGTAGTTTTCCAGAACACCCAGAGAAGCAAATATTATTATACAAGTAAATTTGTTTACTTTCCTTTAAGAAAGTAGAAATGTTTTTGTGAATGAATTGTGTTTTTGTGAATGTATTGTAAGACTGTATGTACACTGTACAGCTTCCTTAACACTGAGCTTTTCTTTTTCGGTTTAACATGAATTCATGTGTGCTATGGTATTAATAAAAGCAGATAATCTGACACATTCATACAGTTTCAGTTAATGTTATTACTATTGTTTTCCCAAAATTAAATTCTCTACAACTTCTGTTGAAAACTTTGTGCAATTCTCTGGAATTTAAAAAACAAATTGGGCCAAGTAGTTAATAAATTAAAAATTTAACAAAATTACTTCTTTGCTTCTCTGGATGTTCTGGAAAACTACTTCAGATACATGTCTGGAACATATTTTATTAGATTCACCAGATCAGTAACAACAAAATAAATGGAAATCATACTTTACTTTAACCTCATACAGATATGCTGAGTCGCACACACACACATGCACACACACACACACACACACACACACACACACACACACACACACTCATGCAAACACAGGACTAAACCAAAAAAGTGATTGTGTTGAAGTTTGGTATGGAGATAGCTTGAACCATGAGGACAAGTTGAACCATGAGGAAGAATTTAGGCTACTTTGTGGAGGGTTGGGGAAGGGGGAGAAATATCAACCCCTAAGAGGTGAAATAGGAATGGAACATCTTTTTTTTTCCGTCGGTAAACATAAACTGTATTCAAAGACTATTAAATTTGTTGCATAATGTACATGTTGTATAATGTATAGCTACTTCAATTGCACAAAGCTCCTGCCCATGCCCTTCCACATGCACCTCTTGGCAATGATGCTGCTAATACCACATTTTCATGGATTGGGGCAGTTGGGTGATGGGAGAGGAGTGCATGTCACGAGTTGTGCTTACCCGAACAGACAGACACGTGAGGGCAACCGACATACTAAAATAGTATGTACAATAGTTTGTATATTGACCATCACTCACCATAGCAAAACAGCTGATGTGAATGCAGTTGCAGGTAATGGGTAGTCATCAACAAACCTATACCAGACAAGAGAGCTATGAGGTGAGTGGTTAGGAAGGATTCCTCTAGATCGTCCCTAAATGTAGTATTGTCACACTCAAACTGTTCTTTGTACAGCCTCCCTCTTCTATCCTGCTCTTGTCCTCTCCCCTAAACCGACATCTTCTACATCATTGTGTGCTATATTGTTTCCGGGTGAGCTCTTGAATGCCACATTTCTCTCCTTGCTGCCCCTCCCTTCCATATCCATAGTCCTTCCTTCCCTTCACCAGTCCCTCCGCTGCACTTCTTCCTTGTTCCTCTCACCTGCGGATGGATATGTGTGTGTGTGCGAGTGTATACCTGTCCTTTTTTCCCCCTAAGGTAAGTCTTTCCGCTCCCGGGATTGGAATGACCCCTTACCCTCTCCCTTAAAACCCACATCCTTTCGTCTTTCCCTCTCCTTCCCTCTTTCCTGAAGAAGCAACCGTTGGTTGTGAAAGCTTGAATTTTGTGTGTGTGTTTGTGTGTCTATCAACATACCAATGCTTTTGTTTGGTAAGTTACATCATCTTTATTTTTAGATATATTTTTCCCACGTGGAATGTTTCCCTCATGAGCCATGGCAGGTTAGGTGGGTGGAGGAATACTTCTGTGGGAGGGATGAGGAGGACATATGTCATTTCAGGGCATAATATGAGAGAATTGAAAGCATGGCAGAAAATATTTCAGTTGCTTCTGTCTCCAGTGATACTGAGTCACAGGTGGGACATTCCTTTGTGACCAGTCTTTGGGTGTGTGGGGGAAGGAGGGTGACCTGTCCAGAAACAGATCTCCCACACTCTGTCACCCTTTTTCATCTACCAGTCCCCCCCCCCCCCCCCCCCCCCCCGACACACACACACACACACACACACACACACACACACACACACACACACACACACACACAGACCAAGCACAAAGGAGCCCCCCCCCCCCCCACCCTGGCCCCCCTCCCCCAATTGTGTCTTGGGATGATCTGGGACTGCAGCAACTGTATCACACCCTCTGTCTGAATTTCGACTACGTATTGTCATGCCCTGAAATGGAAAATATCCTCCCCACCCCTCCCACAGTGGTATTCCACTGCTCACCTAATGTATGTAATATCCTTGCTTCTCTCCATTCGAGGCCTGCTCCCAATCCCTTGCCTCACAGCTTGTAACCATGTAACAGACATAGATGCAAGACCTGTACCACCATCCTCCCACTACTACACACTGCAGTCCTGCTGCAGTTATCTCGTACCTCATCAAATATAGGGCCATCTGTGAAAGTATCTGTGTGATTTACCAACTTGGCCACAAATGCTCTGTGGCATTCTATGTGAACATGACCACTAATCTGTCTGCACGAGTGGCCACAGCCAGCTATGTGCAGGAGACAGCTGGACCATCCAGTTGCTGAGCAACTTCAAAAACTGCTTCACAACCTGTGCCAAATGGAGTCTTCCCACCAACACCAGCTTTTCTTAATTGTGCAGATGGGCACTCTCCCTATAATATAATGTTCATTCCTGTATCGCCCTGGCATAAACCTTCACTATTTCACTATTTCACTTCAAAAACTGCTTCACAACCTGTGCCAAATGGAGTCTTTCCACCAACACCAGCTTTTCTTAATTGTGCAGATGGGCACTCTCCCTATAATATAATGTTCATTCCTGTATCGCCCTGGCATAAACCTTCACTATTTCCAGCCTTACACATACCTACTATTCTCCCAGCACACATGCATAGTCCTTTCCTCTTCTCTGCTTCTCTCCTCTCCCATTTTTACACACAGCACGACCCCCTGATGCTGACCTTGCGATGACCCTTGACAGTACCCTGCACATACCCATCCCTAGCATGCTGTCCCTCCTCTCCTCTCCCTGTCACATGCCTCTTCTGTACCCTCGCTTCGTACACCAGCCAAGATCACTGCTCGTTGTATATGGACCTCAGCACCCAGAGATGACAGTTGTGTGCGTGAGTTGTTTGTGTATAAATAAATGTGTGTGTGTGTGTGTGTGTGTGTGTGTGTGTGTGTGTGTGTGTGTGTGTGTTTTCCATGACAGGCAAAGGACTACTTTAAATGTGCGTGTGCTATTTCATTGCACCACGTTAAATTTCTATTACGCCTTGAAGATTTCTGGTAGCATCAGTAAACTTTGCTTGTCCTTGTGTTGGCAGGGAAGAGTTGTGATGCATCCTGTTCCACCTTATGCCTTAGCATGGCCCAATAATCATATACTAGCTGGTGGATCTGACAAGAAGATCACTATTTACAGCAAAGATGGACAGGTGGCCACACAATTTGATTACTTACGTGACAGTACTGAGAAGGATTTCACCATTGCATGCTGCAGCCCAAGTGGGCAGTCTGTTGTAGTTGGCAGCTTTGACAGGTAAGTTTATAATTGTGAAGTGAATTTTAATAATTTCCATTTTGTTTGTGATTTTTGGCCATGTTAAAGATCCTGTTAATATGCTCTCCCTGTGTCTATTTGGAATTAATTTTTGTGTAATAGCTGTCTCTCTCTCTCTCTCTCTCTCTCTCTCTCTCTCTCTCTCTCTCACCACACACACACACACACAAAATCTACTCTTGAAAAACGCGAAAATCAAAAGCCATGCCAGTGCTGAGTGACCTAGCAATCAGTGCTAGTGTTGCTGAAAGCACCTCAGATGCTGAAACTGAATAAGGCCCCAGTGCCCAGCTGTGCAGAATTATAATTTAAGTGAATTAGCACAACGATGCTGTTTTTTCACTCAAACTATACACAGTCTCTTGTATATTCATAGCACCATTCCTTGTTTTCATTTCTCCCCTCTCAGGATGTTGGTTTCCATGTGTGCATGAAACAGAGACAGAAAAGGCCAACAGGAATATTCTCATATAGAAACAAAAAGGATATAGGAAGTAATTGTCTGTTCTAATTTGTGTACTTCTGAATTTTATTCTTGAGGTTTACTGCCAGCTTCTCTCAACGATCGAAAGTGACATTTTAATTGATTTGTGAATAGTGATGTCCTCTCTATTTTATGTTGGTTGTGAGTTTGTTGTGTAAAAAGTGAATGGCATTTATATGAATATTTTATTAATTTGCTTGCAAGTATTCCTCCACCTTAAACTGTACCAACATCCAAAGAGGAGATGATCTTTTAATTTATTTGTGAAGCTAGTCAATTCTTTTATACTCTTTATGCTAAGTGAAAGTCTGTTATACAACAAGCTTCCTTATTTCATAGGGTCCTTCTCTGTTGTTTTAAGCATTTTTCTACAGACATAATAATTTTCTCTAGCTTTGTGTTCTGTTCATTAAAGTCCTTTTTTAACGGTGGTGTTCTATTTAATATTATAAAGCGAATTATCTCATATATGCATGGAAACAGGTACAGCTTCCATAATGAATTTTCACTCTGCAGTGAAGTGTGCACTGATTGAAACTTTGTGGTAGATTAAAACTGTGTGTTGGACCAGGGCGCAAACCTGGGACCTTTGCCCTTTGTGAGTGAGTGCTCTACCAACTGAGCTATCCAAGCACTACTAACGGTCATACCTCACAGTTTTACTTCTGCTAGTAAATCATCACCTACCTTCTAAGTTTCACAGAAGTTCTCCTGCATATCTCATTATGGACTATCACTGTTGGAAGAAAGGATAGTGTGGAGACACGGCTTAGTAGAAACGATTGCTTCTAGCAGAGTGTGTGCTGATTTGAAACTTCCTGACTGATTAGAACTATGCACCAAACTGTCATTCAAACTTGGGACTTATGATTTCAAAGACAAGTGTTCTATGGACTGAGCTATCCAACCATGACTCCTTCCCTTCCTCGCTCACAGTATTACCTCAGCCTGTATCTCACCTCAGCAGAAGTAAAACTGCGAGGGCTTTTTGTGAGCCGTGCTTGGATAGCGCTCTCTGTAGAGCACTTCCCCAAAAAAGACATAGGGACTGTTTATTTAGATTTACTTTCATAGTTTTCCAAGGTTTTAGGTTTACTATCTAATGACTTTCTGTTGGAGTTTTAAAGTTATCCAAATATCTACAGCAGCTATCTCACCCCATATTGATATGCAGTCACACCATACGGTACGTGGCAGATGGTACCTTGTACTACTGATTGTCATTCCCTTGTCTGTTCCATTCACTAATGGAGCAAAGGCAAAAAGACTGTGTATATTTTTCTGTATGAGCCCTAATTTCTCTTATCCTGTCTTCGCGGTCCTTACATGAAATGTACATCGATGGTGGTAGAATAGTTATGCAGTTGCCACAAATACCGATTCTCTAAATGTTCTCAATAGTGTTCCATCTGAAGAACATAATGTTCCCTCCAGGGATTCTCATTTGTGTTCATGAAGCACCCCTGTAAAAATTGTTTGTTGATGAAACCTACTAGTAACAAATTTAGCAGCATTCATCTACATTGCTTCAAAGTCCTTCTTTGATTTGACATGATGAGGTTCTCAAATAAGCAGTATTCAAGGGTGGGTTGCACTAATGTTCGACTAGCAGTTTCCTTTATGGATGAGCTACATTTTCATATAATACTCTCAAAAAACTGAACTCAGCAATTTGCTTTCACTACAACAATCGACCTTATGTGCTCGTTATTTTCTAATACATTGCCCTCATCTTGTAGTACAATTGTTTGCATTACAGTTCAGTTGTTTGGCAAAAATTATCTGCAACAACAGTGGTCTACAATTTGAACGTTTTACCTGTCAATGCCTCCCTCCGTGAACCATAGACCTTACCGTTGGTGGGGAGGCTTGCGTGCCTCAACGATACAGATAGCTGCACCGTAGGTGCAACCACAATGGAGGGGTATCTGTTGAGAGGCCAGACAAACGTGTGGTTGCTGAAGAGGGGCTGCAGCCTTTTCAGTACTTGCAGGGGCAACAGTCTGGATGATGGACTGATCTGGCCTTGTAACATTAACCAAAACGGCCTTGCTGTTGTGGTACTGCGAACGGCTGAAAGCAAGGGGAAACTAAAGCTGTAATTTTTCCCGAGGGCATGCAGCTTTACTGTATGGTTAAATGATGATGGCGTCCTCTTGGGTAAAATATTCCGGAGATAAAATAGTCCCCCCATTCGGATCTCCGGGTGGGGACTACCCAAGAGGACGTCGTTATCAGGAGAAAGAAAACTGGCATTCTGCGGATCAGAGCGTGGAATGTCAGATCCCTTAATCAGGCAGGTAGGTTAGAAAATTTAAAAAGGGACATGGATACGTTAAAGTTAGATATAGTGGGAATTAGTGAAGTTCGGTGGCAGGAGGAACAAGACTTCTGGTCAGGTGAATACAGGGTTATAAATACAAAATCAAATTGGGGTAATGCAGGAGTAGGTTTAATAATGAATGAAAAAATAGGAATGTGGGTAAGCTACTACAAACAGCATAGTCAACACATTATGGTGGCCAAGATAGACACGAAGCCCATGCCTACTACAGTAGTACAAGTTTATATGCCAACTAGCTCTGCAGATGACGAAGAAATTGAAGAAATGTATGATGAGATAAAAGAAATTATTCAGGTAGTGAAGGAAGGCAAAAATTTAATAGTCATGGGTGACTGGAATTCGACAATAGGAAAAGGGAGAGAAGGAAACATAGTAGGTGAATATGGATTGGGGCTAAGAAATGAAAGAGGAAGCCGCCTGGTAGAATTTTGCACAGAGCATAACTTAATCATAGCTAACACTTGGTTGAAGAATCATAAAAGAAAGTTGTATACATGGAAGAATCCTGGAGATACTAAACGGTATCAGATAGATTATATAATGGTAAGACAGAGATTTAGGAACCAGTTTTTAAATTGTAGGACATTTCCAGGGGCAGATGTGGACTCTGACCACAATCTATTGGTTATGAACTGTTGATTAAAACTAAAGAAATTGCAAAAAGGTGGGAATTTAAGGAGATGGGACCTGGATAAACTGACTAAACCTGAGGTTGTACAGAGTTTCAGGGAGAGCATAAGGGAACAATTGACAGGAATCGGGGAAAGAAATACAGTAGAAGACGAATGGGTAGCTCTGAGGGACGAAGTAGTGAAGGCAGCAGAGGATCAAGTAGGTAAAAATCCTTGGGTAACAGAAGAAATATTGAATTTAATTGATGAAAGGAGAAAATATAAAAATGCAGTAAATGAAGCAGGCAAAAAGGAATACAAACGTCTCAAAAATGAGATCTACAGGAAGTGCAAAATGGCTAAGCAGGCATGGCTAGAGGACAAATGTAAGGATGTAGAGGCTCATCTCACTAGGGGTAAGATAGATACAGCCTACAGGAAAATTAAAGAGACCTTTGGAGAAAAGAGAGCCACTTGTATGAATATCAAGAGCTTAGATGGAAACCCAGTTCTAAGCAAAGAGGGGAAAGCAGAAAGGTGGAAGGAGTATATAGAGGGTCTATACAAGGGCGATGTACTTGAGGACAATATTATGGAAATGGAAGAGGATGTAGATGAAGATGAAATAGGAGATACGATACTGCGTGAAGAGTTTGACGGAGCACTGAAAGACCTGAGTCGAAACAAGGCCCCAGGAGTAGACAACATTCCATTGGAACTACTGGCGGCCTTGGGAGAGCCAGTCCTGACAAAACTCTACCATCTGGTGAGCAAGATGTACGAGACAGGCGAAATACCTTCAGACTTCAAGAAGAATATAATAATTCCAATCCCAAAGAAAGCAGGTATTGACAGATGTGAAAATTACTGAACTATCAGTTTAATAAGTCACAGCTGCAAAATACTAACACGAATTATTTACAGACGAATGGAAAAACTGGTAGAAGCCGACCTCGGGGAAGATCAGTTTGGATTCCGTAGGAATATTGGAACACGTGAGGCAATACTGACCTTACGACTTATCTTAGAAGAAAGATTAAGGAAAGGCTAACCTACGTTTCTAGCATTTGTAGACTTAGAGAAAGCTTTTGACAATGTTGACTGGAATACTCTCTTTCAAATTCTAAAGGTGGCAGGGGTAAAATACAGGGAGCAAAAGGCTATTTACAATTTGTACAGAAACCAGATGACAGTTATAAGAGTCGAGGGACATGAAAGGGAAGCATCTACATCTACATCTACATCTACATCTACATCTACATTGATACTCCGCAAGCCACCCAACGGTGTGTGGCGGAGGGCACTTTACGTGCCACTGTCATTACCTCCCTTTCCTGTTCCAGTCGCGTATGGTTCGCGGGAAGAACGACTGTCTGAAAGCCTCCGTGCGCGCTCTAATCTCTCTAATTTTACATTCGTGATCTCCTCGGGAGGTATAAGTAGGGGGAAGCAATATATTCGATACCTCATCCAGAAGCGCACCCTCTCGAAACCTGGCGAGCAAGCTATACCGCGATGCAGAGCGCCTCTCTTGCAGAGTCTGCCACTTGAGTTTATTAAACATCTCCGTAACGCTATCACGGTTACCAAATAACCCCGTGACGAAACGCGCCGCTCTTCTTTGGATCTTCTCTATCTCCTCCGTCAGACCGATCTGGTACGGATCCCACACTGATGAGCGATACTCAAGTATAGGTCGAACGAGTGTTTTGTAAGCCACCTCCTTTGTTGATGGACTACATTTTCTAAGCACTCTCCCAATGAATCTCAACCTGGTACCCGCCTTACCAACAATTAATTTTATATGATCATTCCACTTCAAATCGTTCCGCACGCATACTCCCAGATATTTTACAGAAGTAACTGCTACCAGTGTATGTTCCGCTATCATATAATCATACAATAAAGGATCCTTCTTTCTATGTATTCGCAATACATTACATTTGGGTGGTTGGGAAGGGAGTGAGACAGGGTTGTAGCCTCTCCCCGATGTTATTCAATCTGTATATTGAGCAAGCAGTGAAGGAAACAAAAGAAAAATTCGGAGTAGGTATTAAAATCCAGGGAGAAGAAATAAAAACTTTGAGGTTCGCCGATGGCATTGTAATTCTGTCAGAGACAGCAAAGGACTTGGAAGTGCAGTTGAACAGAATGGACAGTGTCATGAAAGGAGTGTATAAGATGGACATCAACAAAAGCAAAATGAGGATAATGGAATGTAGTCGAATGAAGTCGGGTGATGCTGAGGGAATTAGATTAGGAAATGTGACACTTAAAGTAGTGAAGGAGTTTTGCTATTTGGGGAGCAAAATAACTGATGATCGTCAAAGTTGAGAGGATATAAAAGTAGACTGGCAATGGCAAGGAAAGCGTTTATGAAGAAGAGAAATTTTTTAACATCGAGTATAGATTTAAGTGTCAGGAAGTCATTTCTGAAAGTATTTGTATGGAGTGTAGCCATGTATGGAAGTGAAACATGGACGATAACTAGTTTGGACAAGAAGAGAATAGAAGCTTTCGAAATGTGGCGCTACAGAAGAATGTTGAAGATTAGGTGGGTAGATCACGTAACTAATGAGGAGGTATTGAATAGGATTGGGGAGAAGAGAAGTTTGTAGCACAACTTGACTAGAAGAAAGGATCGGTTGGTAGGACATGTCCTGAGGCATCAAGGGATCACAAATGTAGCATTGGAGGGCAGCGTGGAGGGTAAAAATCGTAGAGGGAGACCAAGAGATGAATACACTAAGCACATTCAGAAGGATGTAGGCTGCAGTAGGTACTGGGAGATGAAGGAGCTTGCACAGGATAGATTAGCATGGAGAGCTGCATCAAACCAGTCTCAGGACTGAGGACCACTGCAGCAGCAACCTGTCAATGGGTATATTTCATCAAACATAGTCTGTCAATTTGCCTGATATTTCATTGCACCTTGTTGGATTGTTTCATGAAACTGAAGAATTATTTGTCCTCATAATCTCATGAGAACTTCTTATACAGCCATTGTCTTGTCTTAAGCCACCTTGTATTATTACAACAGTGGATTTCTCTGTGGCATTATATAACAACACCCAAAATTCCAATAAAAAGCTTTTAGTGCTAGTGTTTAGTGATTGATGTATGCCTAGTAGAAGGCATTTTTCTGATATGAACTTTATTTGTTCTGCAACTACTTCAAAGCAAAATTATGTGCAGGTTCAGGTCTTGCTGTTCACATATTGCTACTTCCCCATTTCCTTAGAAGCAAAATTTTGATGCAGTATTTTAAAATTGAAATCATTTGAATGTGTTGCATTATTTGAATATTGGCCCTTTCCTTACCTCCATGTAGAAGGATCTTGGAACATTTATGAGTTCAGATATTAATACCTACATATAATAAAATAACCTTCTCTGTGGGAACCAAATTCAGTCCTGAAACATAGATTGTGTGAAAGTCAACTCACCCTCTTCATGCATGAGATTGAGGACTCCAGGTTGTTTCAGTGGTTTAGACTGTTGAAAAACTTGAATTTTAATACACATTCATGCCTCCTAAGAAAATAATTTCTTTGGAATGTCTAACTAACCAGATTTGCAACTGAAATGAAAATTTCCTGGCTGGCCAGGCTCAGCACATTATTCTGGATGAAGAGTCATTGAAGTATTATGTGGTGTGTCCCAGGAGCGTGTACTAGAACTGTTGCTGTTCACTTTATACATTAATGACTTAATGTAGGATACTAATTGCAGTATCCAGCTTTTCGATTATGCAGGCACCCATGAGGAAATAGTACCAGGTAAAGATCTTTAAAAATATCTATTTGAAACAGAAACAGGTAACTAGGTTTTAAGGTAGAGAAATGCAAAGTTGTGCGCTTCATGAAACATGAAAGTGTGGTATCCTTTGACTGCAGGATTTATGAGTGACAGTTAAGAGTCTGAGTTACAGTTAAGAGTAACCCATTTCTCACAAATATTTGGAGTGCAGGTCTCTCTGACTGATGAGAAGATGTAACTGAAACGCTGAAAGTATTAACTAGCATACAGACAAAGAAAGATGCCAAACATCTCAGAAGAAACTGCTTAGAAAACATCAGAAACCATTTCTGAAAGCAGAACTATCAATAGTCTTCAAACTCCTACACATTTATCCCATAGAGATGTTGCATATAAAATAGGCAGATGATACAACCATCTATGAATCAAAAGGAAAGAAACCTTAATATATGATACAGTAGAGTGTACCCCTGATTTGCACAATATATTCATGAGCAAAAACTTTATGACCACCTACTTAATAGCTTGTGTGTGGAGGTATGTGACATTAGATCTCTATGCACAGGTCATATAATTCACGTAAATAACGGGCTGCTGATTTGCATATGTGGTGATGGCGTCTCATAGTGACCCAGATGGGTTCCATAGGATTTATATCAGATAAATTTTATCACTGAGACATCAATGTGAGTTCACTGTAATGCTCCTCAAACCACTGTAGCATGGTTCCGACTCCAAGACAGGGACAATTATCCTGCTGAAAGATGCCATTGCCATTGGGGAATGTATATGAAGCATGAAGGGATGCATATGGTTTTCAGCTGTCAGCATGTCTTTGATTATTACCACAGGTATGATGCGAGTGCAGGAGAATGTATCTCATAGCATAATACTGCTCCCACCAGCCTGCTTCTTTGGAGTGCTAGACATTTCGAGGTACCATTCACCTCAGTGACGGTGTTAGTGGAGATGACCACTGACCTAGTGTAGCTAAGATGTGATTCACCCGAAGATCTGGCACATTTCCTTTGATCTACCTGAATCCTGATGGTCTTGTGCCCACTGCAGTCGTAGTTGATGATGTCATTGGGTCAAAATGTGCACATTTGGGGGTGGTCTACTGTAGAGCTCCATGCTCAACAATGTATGATGAATGGTATGCCCTGAATCACTTGCACATGCAGTAGTATTGTGCTGTTTCAGCAGAGATGCCTCAGATCATGATCTATCCTACTTTACAGAGCAGACAAGCCTCTGAATCCCTTGACCGTGAAGAATTGTGGACAGCCAACCATTTAGCACCCAGTGGTAGTTTCACTGTCCTTCTACCTCTTTCTGTACAGGCTTACGACAATAGCAAGCGAACATTTGACTAGCTTCGCCATTTTCAAGATATTTTTCCACAGGCTCTGTTTAATAATAATCTACCCTTCGTCAAAGTTGATATCTCAATGAATTTCCGCATTTGCAGCCTGTATCTTCACTAGGGTGATCCCCCATCTGTGCCCACTTCACTTACATACTTTTGTTATTGTATCATGTTCCCACAATGCCACCAGGCAGCATCCAATGTCACAGTGGGCAGTGGTCATAATGTTTTGGCTTATAAGTGTATTCATGTTGCTGTAGATAATACACTAATGTATGGTTTAATTAGAGACAAGTTTGTAATAGAGTTATCCTTGTGATGCAAAGACTAATTATGACATGGATGCTACACTACAATGAAAGTTGTGAGAATTCATGCTGATACATAACTACTCAGAACCTGTACTCATCCCACAGTGATTATCTGAAGTACTCATCCCACAGTGATTATCTGGAGTGGAACAAGAGGTGAACAGTTCTCTCAACACCATCTCAGATATGCGTAATAGAACTGAGATCAGGTAGTTCTCAGAGGCCTGGCATATGACCTTATTTACAAAGAATGTTTATTAAAAAACAATGAAAGAATAAAAATTTAAAAAATCTTGTATTACATTTTTGGCTGGGGAGTTGCCTCGATGTCCAGCCAGTTAAATCGCAAATACTGTCTTTATTCAAACCCATTATACACATTTCCTATATAAAGTGTCATTGTAATTGTTTGTGTAGGTGACAAGGGTAGGTTAATGTAGTGTGTAATTTTGAGTCTTGTATTGATGGCGAGAATGATGGTAATAAGAAAAAGAAGGCTGAGGATGAAACCTTAAGATAGCACATAGTATATATATCCTAGCAATGAAAATAATACTAGTACTGGGAATTGCCTAAGTACTGTGTACACGAATACATAGAGTGCTCTTAGTGAACTGTACCAAGGGGAACACAGAGCTAAACATCCCCATGCAGTGGATAGATCATTCATTCATTGTGTCCCGTAGATCCACTATAAAGAACCTTGAGAGGCATGGAAGTCAAGGTATATATTAATAAAAATTGAAGAAACTGTTATAAACTGTATACTAATAATAAACTTGTTGAACTGTTATAAACTGTCGAGAATGAGATTTTCACTATGCAGCGGAGTGTGCGCTGATATGAAACTTCCTGGCAGATTAAAACTGTCTTCCCGACCGAGACTCGAACTCGGGACCTCAGTAGCTCAGATGGTAGAGCACTTGCCCGCGAAAGGCAAAGGTCCCGAGTTCGAGTCTTGGTCGGGCACACAGTTTTAATCTGTTATAAACTTTGTTTGCTAATTCAAGCTAAATGTAATATAACAAAATTTGGCAGGAATACTACTACTACCAAGAAAGCTGTTGCTTGTGCTGTTATATTAAATCTCTGCTATTGCTAGCTTACGATCTACATTACCATATTGAACTCTATCATAGAACAATAATTATCCATGAGGAATGAGAATAGAGCCAAGGTTACAATAAGTATTGTTACTTGTTGTCTAGCTGACATTAATCTTCAGTCCTAGAATATAGGCAAACAAATAATTTTGTAGTGGGAGTTGCCAAAAGAAACATTTTTAGTTTTCCTTTGAATTTGTGGGACCAATTACTTGTTTTATGTCTAATTGAGACTAGGTAAAGATCATTCCAAGAAAACATAGATTGTCACTCTGAAACACAGACGAAGGAGCAAAACTGACAGGGATGTTTTCTGTGTCTTTTATTGTGGTTTTGTAAATCACAGTTCAATCCAGATATTTTTTATTATCAGGAATAAGTAATATTACAGGTACTGTACTATGTGTAAGAATTCTAACACCTTTGAAGAGTCCTGTACTATTTGTGTGGTTATTTCCTTTACAAAAATCATGTACTGCTCATTTGCTGGCAGAATACTTTCTTTAATGTAGTTTCAGTGCCCTAGAAGATAATTCTGTTGGACAACAGTTAGTGGACAGAAGCAAAGTAAGCCAGCATCTTGGTTTTCAACTCAAAAGGGACACTCCCCATTGCACCGCTCTCAGATTTAGAGGTAAGAGGACCCAGTGGACAGCCCGTCAAAAACTGAACACAGATCAAACATGAAAACATGAAGAAAGTGTACTGGACTGTGAAAAAAAAAGCAAAATAAACATGGAAGGACAAGAAGTGCAATATAGTGCAGCCAGGAAGACAAATGGAGTTGTGGTAAAGGGGCTGGACTGTCAAGTGGGCAAGCCATGTTCAAACCTACCTTGTGCCAATATTATCATTTTTTTCCCTGCTGTTTGTTTTATTCAAATTTGTGTCTGTGTCTTGGTGTAACATCCATTTGCAACAGTGAGGTGTAAGATAGGGACCTATAATGACAGTTGATTCTGCACAACTACTCTATTAGCATCCAAAGCACCTAAGTTGTTCGACTGGTAAGTGAGTGAGATATGCCTCCTTGCCCGATATATGTGTTCATGTGAATGTGAATGTGATCTCTCCCAAGAAAATGACGAATAATAGTTTATCACATAAGTTGCAACAAATGAATGCAACAGTTCCACAATTGTGCAGTTTCTCTGTGCTCGCTCAAAACATATGTTTTCAACATTTTTGAAGTTTTATTCTGTTTTGGAAGTCTGTATTCTGGAATTCTTTTGTTTTAATATAGTTCGCACCCATTTATTTATTGTGATTTCCCTAAATCACTCCAGGCAAATGCCGGGATGGTTCCTCTGAAAGGGCACGGCCGACTTCCTTCCACATCCTTCCCTAAACCGATGAGACCGATGACCACGCAGTCTGGTCTCCTTGCCCAAACAACCAACCAACCATTTATTTATTGTTTTCGTTTCTGTGTGATGTCTATGTGATATCTCGCTTACTCTTACTATTTATCAAGTTTACTTGCAATGATAGTGTATTCTTACCACATGACTCATATTCTGTAACCAGTGTATCATATGACAACTATCAAGACTACAGAAACAGAACAAACATTTCAATGATGGGACAGACAGATCATAATGTTGTGGGAAAAAAAAGAAAAAAAATTGGCATGAGTGAATTTTGAACACAACTTGCCCTCGTGGCAATCCAACACCACGTCTGCTTACCCATGACACTATTGGTGATTCATGTTGCTCTTTATTGCACTTCTTGTTCATAGGCTGTTCACTGTTTCTATTTTCCTTTTTTTCTCATAGTTCAGAACGCTTCTTCCTGTTTTCAAGCTTGATCTGTGTTCAGGTTTGATGGGTTATCCACTGGGCCATCTTACCACTAAATCTGAAGGGGGTGCAATGGGGAGTATCCCTTGTCAGTACAATGAGCCATATTTATAAGCGCAATACATGTTAAACTGAACATCTTCGTAAGTTTATTCCTCACTCTTTCCTTATCATTTCTGGACTGAAGGTGGAAGAGTGCTTACACTGTACCATTATTGACCTACATCTCTGATGCCTTCCCCTTCATCATTGTCTACCCTCATCTTCACTACAGATGGGTCTCTCCCTCAGCCAGGGGTCTGAGTGACTTGCCCTTGATTTCTAACCTTCCTTAGCATATCCCTCTATCAACCTTGATGGAGGTGCTACTTGTTCTGAATGCCAGGTAATGTGACCTTTTTACTGTTAAATGTGTCTTATTGATGGTACTATGCCTCCTGTTGGTGAGTAATCAACAGTAATTCTGTTTCATAGTTTATTAGTTTTCTTGATTGTTTTTTCCTCTGATACAATATTATATAATATGAGTCTCTTTGTTGTAAACCAGATGTCGGTCAAGCCTCTCTCTAATACATTTATATTTACACTACTGATTACTATTTATGTGTCATTAGAAAACAGATTTTGAACAGTTTTTTGAACTCATGAAAAGTTATTTATGTAGGTTAGGGAAAAGGGTACACTTAACACTCAACACTGTGAGACAGTTCATTTTATGGCCTTCCATTATGATGTGGATTGTAGTTTGTAGATTGTAGATTGTATTTTATTGGTCCTGTTGTCTACATAGCAGCTTATGCATAAGACATTGGACAAGTCAAGTTATAAATATACAGGCTGAAAGTAATTTCAAGGCATACATATTTAAGCTTACAATAATACACTTTACACACAAGTATTTATATAACACATTTCATAAATTTAAATATTCTTCAATGGAATAAAAGCAGTGATGCTGTAAATATGACTTTAGAGATTTTCCAAATGTATTGACCTCAGTGATAGCTTTTATGTTTTCAGGAAGTTTGTTATAAAGCTTAACTCCCATGTGAAAAGTACCTTTTTGGCACAGTGCTGTGCTGATTTGAGTCATATGTAAGTTCCTGTTTTGTCTGGTAAAGTGCTCATGTATATCACAGTTTTTTTGTAGCCTCTGGTCCTTGCCTATTACATTTAATTTAAAGAACAAAAGGGTTTCCATAATGTATACACACGGTAATGGGGGAATACCAGATTTCTTAAACAGGGGTTTACAAGAGTCTCTAGGCTTGCACCCAAACAAGATTCTAATGGCCCTTTTTTGTAGTTTAAATGTGCTATTAGCTATTTTAGAGTTTCCCCAGAAGGTGACCCCATATCTAAGACGAGAATGAAAGTACGCATGATATGCATTCAATACTGTTTTCTCACTACAGCATGATTTTAATGAACAAAGAAGATAACATGTTTTGCTCAGTTCTGCATTGAGACATTCAATATGCTTATTCCATCTGATGTTACTCTGCAGCCAAAGTCCTAAGAATTTGGTTTCAGTACTGTTACTAACTGGTTCGTCATTGATAGAGACTGATGGGATAAACATGTCCTTGTTAGGAACATTGTGGAATTTTAGAGCAACGGTTTTCTTACTGTTTATTACAAGCTGATTACTCTGTGCCCAGCTGCTAAGTTGTTTCGTGACCGTGTTTACTGTCTGCTGTAACTGTTCATCGTCGTCTCCTTTTAGTAGAATCGTGGTGTCATCTGCAAATATGATTGATTTGTGTGCATCAATATTTAAGCTTAGATCATTTATGTACAGAAGAAACAGAAGGGGTCCCAATACGGATCCTTGAGGTACACCACATTTTATTTGTTTATAGTCAGATAAGTGATTAGATACAGTTTTCAGTTCAATATTTGTGTGCTTGACGCACACTGCCTGCATACGATTTGTCAGGGAGGAACTGATCCACTTGTTGGACAGACCTCGAATACCATATCTTTCTAGCTTTGATAGCAGAATTTTGTGGTCCACCATGTCAAAAGCTTTTGACAAGTCAATAAAGACTCCTATTGTTTCCTGTTTTTTGTCCATCAAGTTTAGGATGGAATTGATGCACTCATAGACAGCAGTTGTCGTTGACCTCTTATTTCTGAATCCATGTTGTTCATTACATAGGATGCTGTTTTTATTTATAAATTTCATAAGTTTCTCATACATAACTTTTTCCAGTACTTTAGAGATGCAGGAGGAAATTGTGATGGGTCTGTAGTTATTTACATTGTCTTTATCCCCTTTTTTATATACAGGAATAACTTTTGATGTTTTTAACACATCAGGGAAAGTGCCTGCCTGAAGTGAGCAGTCGCATAAATGTGTGAGTACTTCAATTAGGTTTGATGCGCTCTTCTTTAACATTGTTACAGGTATACCATCAATACCTGCCGATTTGGAATTTTTTAGTCCTTTTATTGCTTTAGCTACTTCATCTTGTGAAACAGAACTGATGTACATTGATCCTCTACATGTACTTATTTTATATTCATTTGCCTGGATGCTCTTAAAGTTTGATTGTAACATATTTTCAGCAACGCCTGTGAAAAAGTTGTTAAATGTGTTAGCTACTTCTAAGGGGTTTGTTACTTTTTTATTTTTATGTGATAGTGTTATATTTTTCCAAGGTTGCCTGTATTCTCCACATTCTTTTTTTATAACACTCCACATAGCCTTTGATTTATTAGCTGAATTATAAATGATTTCATCATTATGCATTATTTTTGCTGCTTTTATTACTTTTCTTAATATTTTGGAGTATTTTTTATAGTATGCGCGTATTACAGGTGAGGAATTTTTTGAGTTACATATTTCATGAAGTAGTCTTTTCTTCTGGTATGAAACCCTTATTCCCTTTGTGATCCAGCTGTTTGTTCTAGAGTTTCCCTGTATGGTTAATGTTTTCAGTGGGAATGCAAGTTCAAAGAAATGGATTAATGTATCAATGAAAGTGTCGAATTTTTCATTTATATCGTTCATTTTGTACACTCCTAGCCATTTTTCTTTCTGTAATAAGTTGTTGAAGTAGTTCACATTATGCTGATTATAGCTTCGATATGCTGTTCTAAAAGACATGTTGTTAATAATACTGCCTTGTACTTTTATGCTTAATATTTGAGCAAGATGATCACTAAAACCTGCATTGAAAATTTTTAGTGAGGTGTTGTGTAAACTCTTCTTTACTAGAAACTGATCAAGAGCTGTTTGACATGTTTCTGATACTCGGGTAGCTGCTTTTACTTCAGCCTTTAAATTGTAGGACGTTGCAAGGTTCAAAATGGTCTCCCTATTTCCACTATTCGTGAGGAAGTCAATATTGAAGTCACCACAGATTATCAATTCACAATCCATTTTATTTACTTTATTTAGCAATGACTCCATTTTGTTTAAGAAAAGTTCCAAATTCCTGGACGGTGATCGGTAAACTGTAGCAATAACCAGGTTGATTGTAAGTGTGGCTTTCTGCCTTGTATTACAGAAGTTAGACTGCCTGGTTCACACAACCAAAGACCTTAACAAGGTAACAGAATATATGTAGTGTAGTCTTTCTTGTTCAGCTTTGCCAACCAGAATGATCACAATCAATAGTGAGATTTGCTCTCACTCCGTGAGGTTTGAGGTTTTTCCTAGGACGTTAGCGTATTGGGTGGTGAAAAGGATACTGTTTTAATTATTCAAAATTATTTCATCTGATTGATGTTATTTTGTTTAATCTCATTTAATAATACTGTGTCGTCAGTGTTCCCTTTATTTTATCTTTTTGTTGATTGAAGAAGTTTTGTAATGATATGACAAAGTAGATGATTTTAAAATTTGCTTATGAAATAGCTTTCAAGGTATTCACTTGTTTAAATAAGACTTTTTCATGAGAAACCGTGCATTCCATTTTCAGCTGGGAAACCTGGTTGGTTTACATTCCTGGAGTATTTAACCCCATAACATAATGATTTTTTTTTTCAAATTATGTTCCAAAAAATAATAGTCTTTTATTAATAAATAACATCCTATAATGAATGACATTACACATAGACATATAAAGATAGCTTTCAAAGCCCAAAATAATGAGTTCCAACTTTTGAAGATTACCAGTAATAAAATCCGTAGTATACTCACACACTGGACTTCGACGAAAGTATCCTGAAACTTGAGGTTATTTTTTAGTTTCTGTGTAGCTATGACGTCTGGCCATGTATTTTACAGTGATTTCCTGTGAACATAAATCTTGGAGCAGCTGGCTGGAGCACTGTGGAAGTATTTATTTCACGTTCTTTTCACTTTCTGAGCCACTAAATTCAATGCTAAATTCAGGATCACTATAGCCATCCTTTTTTGAAAGCATTACCTAAGCATCAATGCAGGAGAGAGGCTGAAAGTGCATGTTTTGTTGTCGAGTATCTGAAGCTGCACATAGTAAAGATGATTTATTTATTATTTATTTATTTATTTATTTATTCATCGGTAGACAAATTTCTTTGTATGGATGTCGTCATTATACATACATATGTACATTATTTTGTCACATAAGAGAATGAAATACAAGCTATATATATAATAAATTCTACATCTACATTTATACTCCGCAAGCCACCCAACGGTGTGTGACGGAGGGCACTTTACGTGCCACTGTCATTACCTCCCTTTCCTGTTCCAGTCGCGTATGGTTCGCGGGAAGAATGACTGTCTGAAAGCCTCCGTGCGCGCTCTAATCTCTCTAATTTTACATTCGTGATCTCCTCGGGAGGTATAAGTAGGGGGAAGCAATATATTCGATACCTCATCCAGAAACGCACCCTCTCGAAACATGGCGAGCAATCTACACCGCGATGCAGAGCGCCTCTCTTGCAGAGTCTGCCACTTGAGTTTATTAAACATCTCCGTAACGCTATCACGGTTACCAAATAACCCTGTGACGAAACGTGGCGCTCTTCTTTGGATCTTCTCTATCTCCTCCGTCAAACCGATCTGGTACGGATCCCACACTGATGAGCAATACTCAAGTATAGGTCGAACGAGTGTTTTGTAAGCCACCTCCTTTGTTGATGGACTACATTTTCTAAGCACTCTCCCAATGAATCTCAACCTGGTACCCACCTTACCAACAATTAATTTTATATGATCATTCCACTTCAAATCGTTCCGCACGCATACTCCCAGATATTTTACAGAAGTAACTGCTACCAGTGTTTGTTCCGCTATCATATAATCATACAATAAAAGATCCTTCTTTCTGTCTAAAAACAAAGATGATGAGACTTACCAAACAAAAGCGCTGGCAGGTCGATAGACACACAAACAAACACAAACATACACACAAAATTCAAGCTTTCACAACAAACGGTTGCTTCATCAGGAAAGAGGGAAGGAGAGGGAAAGACGAAAGGATGTGGGTTTTAAGGGAGAGGGTAAGGAGTCATTCCAATCCCGGAAGCGGAAAGAATTACCTTAGGGGGAAAAAAGGGCAGGTATACACTCGCACACACACACACACACACACACACACACACACACACACACACACATATCCAACCGCACATACACAGACACAATAAGGTAAGTTTTTCCGCTCCCGGGATTTGAATGACTCCTTACCCTCTCCCTTAAAACCCACATCCTTTCATCTTTCCCTCTCCTTCCCTCTTTCCTGATGAAGCAACCGTTTGTTGCGAAAGCTTGAATTTTGTGTGTATGTTTGTGTTTGTTTGTGTGTCTATCGACCTGCCAGCGCTTTTGTTTGGTAAGTCTCATCATCTTTGTTTTTAGATATATTTTTCCCACGTGGAATGTTTCCCTCTATTATATTCATATCATTAATTTGAACCCAACAATTACGTTTGTTATTGTCACTGTTGCATTTCGAAATCTTTTCTGTCGTCTTATTTTCTCTTTCTGTTTTTGCCAGTAGTTTCACTTTGTATTCACCTTCTCCCTTTTACTGTAATCTATTATACAATTTTATCTCGCCGATATATACTCAATAATACGTAATACGTAATAATACGTAACCCACTTCCAAACCATAACCAAAAAAATTTTTTTTCCCGCTTTCAACACTACCGCTGCTATAAAATCCACCGTTTCTAGTTCACAAACAGTTTGTGCTTGTGTCTGTGTATGTGCGGTTGGACATGGGTGTGTGTGTGTGTGCAAGTGTATACCTGTCCTTTTTTCCCCCTAAGGTAAGTCTTTCCGCTCCCGGGATTGGAATGACTCCTTACCCTCTCCCTTAAAACCCACAACCTTTCATCTTTCCCTCTCCTTCCCTCTTTCCTGATGAAGCAACCGTTTGTTGCGAAAGCTTGAATTTTGTGTGTATGTTTGTGTTTGTTTGTGTGTCTATCGACCTGCCAGCGCTTTTTTTTGGTAAGTCTCATCGTCTTTGTTTTTAGAATTATTTTTCCCATGTGGAATGTTTCCCTCTATTATATTCATATAAGAAATTCATAATATATGTATGTATATTACACACACAATTTATCATTGAATTACATAATGCAGAAGAACCTGCTTCAATCAGGAGAAATAGATCACAGGACTCCTCTAATACTTGGATGGGTCAGTTACAGTCTAGAATGTCCACTTTATAATTGATTAACCTGATTATTTATTTATGACAATTTTATGCTGCATGATTTCTGTAATCGAGTAAAAACTATTTTTTAATAAATATTCTTTAAGAAATGCTTTAAATTTACAGAGTTCCTTTATGTTTTGATTTCTTTTGGCAATTTATTGTATATCTTGACACCTTGGTAAAATATAGTGGTTTGGGTTTTATTTTTATTCATTCTATCTAGGTACAAGCAATTGCTGTTTCTGGTTTGGTGATCGTGTATGCAGCTGTTTGCTAAATATTGCTCAATATTTTTGTGAATAAAAACTGTAATTTGCAAGATATATTCACTTGGGATTGTCAGAATACCCCATTTTTTAAATAGCTCACTGCAGTGTGCTCTTTTGTGACTCTTGCTCATTATTCTTATAGCTCATTTTTGCAATCTGAAACATATTTCACATTTTGGGCATTTGCACCCCAGAATTTTATGCCGTAATGTATTATAGAATGTATGTGTGCAAAGTATGTCATTCTCTGGCATGAACTATTGCACACAGAGACTAATATTCATAAGGCATAGCATGCTATGCAAATTTTTTTCCCAAGCATCCTAATATCTTCATCCCATTTTAATTGTTGATCAACATACATACCCAAAAATTTTGTGCTGGCTGCACACTCTATGGTTTCATTTTGAACTTTAAGTTTTGTCATATTCGGTTTTTTTCTTTATATAGAAGTTTATCTTCTTAGTCTTTTTCACATTAAGGGTTACTTTGTTGTTATTTGACCAGTTGTGAACTACCATAAGTCCATTTTCAGCTTTTACATTTAACATTTCTGGTGTCCTGCCTGTAATTATTATATTGCTGTCATCAGCAAATAACACTGTTTCACCTTGTGTTACCCACTGTGGGAAGTCATTAATATAAATAAGAAATAGTACTGGGCCTAACACACTCCCTTGAGGTACTTCAATGTTCAAATATTCTTCATCGGAAAGATGTTTCACTAAATAATTTGAACTACTTGAAATTTGAGATATCTCCACCCTCTGCACTCTGTGTGCAAGGTAAGATATAAACCATTTATTTACAACCCCCCTGATTCCTAGTACTTCACGTTTACCTTGTAGTATTTCATGGTCAACTGTATCAAATGATTTACTGAGATCTAGGAAAGTGCCTATTACTTGTTCTCCTTTATCTAGGGCTTCTATAACTACTCTTGTAAATGTTTCTATAGCTGCTTCTGTTCCCTGTCCAGTCCTGAAACCAAACTGGTCTTTGCATAGGAGTTGGTATTTATTTAAGTAGTCCATAAGTCTGTTTTTCATAATAGTTTCCATTATTTTTAAAAAAGAAGACAGCAATGAAACTGGTCTGTAATTCTCTATGTTTTCTGTATCACCTTTTTTTTGTGTGGGAAGAATTTTTGCGTGCTTTAGATAATTAGGGAAGTAACCTGATGAGAATGACTCATTTATAATGTCTGCTGAGGGTTCTTTTATGCTGCTAATGCAGTCTTTTAGTATACACATTGGAACTTCATCTAAACCTGTGGTTGATATACTCTTGAATTTATGTACAATGCTACTGATTTCCTCTCCATTTGTGGGTAGCAGTAGCACTGTGTGGGATAAATAGTTCTTTGCCATTGTGTGTTGTGTTTTAGGAAGCTTTCCTTGCAGTTTTGTTGCTATATTACTAAAGTAGTTGTTTATAAAGTTTGCCAGGCCCTTAGGATTATTTCTAATTTTTATGTTCACCTGCTTTGATATTGGCAACAGCCTCCACCAAAACACGACAGCCGAGCTCTTGTCGCTGAACACTTAACTATCAGTGCTGAAACGTATATAAGGGGGTTTTATTTTTTCGAAGGTCTGTTCTTAAGTTGCCCAAATATACTCGGGATTGTAAGTTTCTGTCAAAATAAAAACAAGATTACTTGGGCTTTTATGTTAATGGGTTAAAGCACAGATCCTCAAAGTGCTCAGTATTTTAAGGCATATAAATTGCAAAATGTGGGAAGCAGAAAGAATATGCCTACTTTAATTTTATAGAGCCTTTGTATGATCCTGGGTCAGTATGATTTATGGGTCTGTTGATCAGCTGATTTGAAGATCCTTGCTATGGTTCCCCATGAAGGAAGCAGGCTGAGCACAGGTATACCTAGAACCAGTTCCACTCCTACCCTATGTGCGGATGCTAGTGAACTACCACTTTATATCAGCTTGCTGCTGCTCATCTTGCGACAGCCATGTAAGACCTCCTCCATGTCACAATCGTCTCCACACCATACCATTGCTTCCTCAGCAATGGAGTGAATTTGTAATAGCCATTTTTGATCAATGTGGTCCTTTGAGATTTGTGCAAAGAGCTGTATTTTGGATATTGGTGTGCAAATATTAATGTTTCATGATAAGGTTTGGGCTTCCTAAGAGGCTCAGAGCTATTTTAGCTATGACAATTTTTATAAAACATAGCAAACTGGTGCTGTTTTCAAATATACTTTTAGCAGTATTCTACAAAAACACCACAATTCTGTTCTAGTGAGCACTGATGGTTTTAAATAGGGGAACTCTTTTGGCAGCTCACTCGTTTTTCTTGAGTACGTCTCACGGATTTGGCTCTCACGGATTTGGCTCTGTATGACGCTATTGTCAGATCCATTGATTTCTACTCCAGCAAAACTTTATATAACTTGTGGGGTGTGTATTTCAGATAATCATATTTTAACTGAGTATATTTTATAATGCAACAAAAGGCAGCAGTAAATCTGGGTTGGGACTTCCCTCTGTTTTATCTGACAATGAGGAGTCTGTGGTGTGGGTTTTAAAATTTCGTGAAGTGTCCAGACTCCACCCTCCAGGTTGAAGGTTTAATTTTTGCAGAGAGGTTGGAGCATCCACTTTTAGTAAAGCAATCAGCCAGCCATATGTATCCACTGCCGTAAGTTCTAAGACAAATAACTAAATACCACGAATGAATAATCAGAACAGGGCAGCAATTGATGGATGTCATGTTCTAGTGCAAACAGACAAATGATTATAATTTAAGAAAAATTGGATAATTTATTCAAGAGAAAGAGCTTCACAAACTGAGCAAGTCAGTAACACATTGGTCCATCTCTGGCACTTATGCAAGCAGTTATTCAGCTTGGCATTTACTATAGAGTTGTTGGATATCCTCCTTCGGAATATCATGCCAAATTCTGCCCTGTTGGGGCATTAGATCGACAAACTACTGAGCTGGTTGGACGGCCCTATCCACAATGCTCCAAACATTCTCATTTGGACATAGATCTAGCAACCTTGCTGGCCAAGATAGGGTTTGGCAAGCAAGAAGCCAAGCAGTAAAAACTCTCGCCATGTGCAGAGGGCCATTATATTTCTGAAATGTAAGTGTGGAAGCCCATGATGGCTTGCCATGAAGGGCAACAAAATGGGGCGTAGAATCTCGTTGATGTACCACTGTGCTGTAAGAGTCCTGTGGATGACAACCAAAGGGGTCTTGCTATGAAAAGAATTGACAACGCAGGCCATCACTGTGGGTTGTCAGGCTTATGGGTGACAGATTTATATACCACCGCTGTCTAGGGCATTTCCAGGCACATCTGTGGTGTGGAATCTCATTGGATGACGTAGAATTGTCTTCAGTGATGAATCCCACTTTGAAATGAGCCCCGATGACTAGCAAAGATGTGTCCGCAGATGCCCCAGACAGTCATGGGATACCAACCTGACTTTTGCCAGCCATACAGCTTGACAGCCAAGAGTGATGGTCTGGGTTTCCATTTCTATTCATAGCAGGATCCCTTTGGTTGTCACCCATGGAACTCTTACAGCACAGTGGTATGTCAATGAGATTCTACACCCTATTTTGTCGCCTTTCATGGCAACCCTACCTTGGTGAGCCAGGTTGCCCCATCTCTCCACAATTGACAATATTTGGAGCATTGTCGGTAGGGCCATCCAACCAGTGTGGGAGTTTAACAATCTAAACCAACTGGACAGAATTTTGTGTGATACTCCTCAGGAGATCACTCAAACATTGTATCAATCAATGCCATGCCAAATAACTACTAGCACAAGGGCCAGAGATGGACCAACGCATTATTGGCTTGCTCAGTATGTGAAACTCTTTTTCTTAAATAAATTGTCCAATTTTTTTGAAACTGAAATTATTTGTTTGTCTGCACATGTACATCCATCTACAGATTTCTGTCCCATTTCATTAATTACATCGTGGTGCATTGTCTCCAACATATGATAAGCTTTTATTGTTAATGTGTGTAAAGGAGAAGCGGAGGGCAGCTGCTCATGTGTGTTTCAATACATAGTAAGCTTTAGGAAGTACTTTTTTGTCATTCTGATATTATTTTTTAAGCACATTACATCATTTTAACAACATTTGTCTCATCATACTTGCATTATCATCATCATCATCATCATCATCATCGTTTAGCTAAGTATATTGAGTCAGTTACATTTCAGTGGCTATTTACTATGTTAACTATTTTGTGCAATAAAGATCACTATTGGAAATGTTAACAGGATACGTGTCTATAACTGGAGTCCTCGAAAAATGACCTGGGAAGAGACTAAGCCTAAGGAGATAGCTAACATGTATACAGTCACAGCGCTTGCATGGAAACGTGATGGTTCTCGAGTAGCCTGTGGAACTTTGTGTGGTGCTGTAGAGCTCTTTGAGTCAGTGCTAAAGTAAGTATTTTTGTCTACACTACAATTGTTTTTTCCTTTTTAGTAAAGGTTAATATTGAGTCACAGTCCATGACATACTGGAGGTGCCACTTGCATAAATAATTTTTATATTAAAAAACTGTATCACACATATTGTTCTATGCAGTTCACTACTACATTTCAGTCTGTTACTTTATTTGGACACTTTTACACAAAACCTATTTTACCATTGTTAAATAATAGACAACATATTAAAATGTAATGCCTTCTTCACTGTTTTCATGCTGGACTCTGACCTTAATTTATTGTTTGTGAATTGCAGATTAAAACTGAAAAAACTGCAAAAATAGGTAGGAAATTAAAGAGATGGGACCTGGATAAATCGAAGGAACAAAAGATTGCTGAGCGTTCAGAAGGGGCATTAGGCAACAATTAATTGAATCCAGGGAAATGAATACAACAGAAGACAAGTGGGTAGCTTTGAGATATGAAATAGTGAAGGCAGCAGAGGATAAAATATGTAAAAAGACAAGGTGTAGTAGAAAACCTTTTATAATACAGGAGAATCTGAATTTAATTTGTAAAAGGAGAAAATATAAAAATGCAACAATTGAAGGAGTTGAAATCTGTACAGATGTCTAAAAAGTTAGATTGTCATAAAGGGCAAAATGGCTAAGCAGGAATGCTATGAGGACAAAGGCAAGGCTGTAGACAAGACTGGTTTAAGACTCAAGCAGCACAAGTGGCTACTTGGGTGCCAAGCTGTGAGGAGTCCCATAGGTGTGCTAGTGCAAAATATGTGCACTGGCAATATCATAAAGAGAAGCAAAGATTGACAGAGTGAATGTGTATGAATTGTGAAGTGAGGGGGGTTGGAGCCAAATTATACGTCATTAGTGTTGAAAATTAGAGGTGGGGTCACCAAATGATGTGTCACTTGTGTGGGAAAATATTCTGGAACCAGCCCTGGCTGTAGAAGCGCACTTGTGTGCAAAAATATTCTAGAACTGTCCCTGGCTATAGAAGCATGTGTAACTAGATGAAATCCAGATCTGCATCTAGGAAAACATAATATCTTAGATGAATGTAGGAATGTGACCATAGGTCATCTGCAGTCGTACCTTTGGTACATATGACTCCCAGAGCTTATATGATGGCTATAAATTTTTTCAGTTCCTCAAGTGACATGTTCCAGTCATTGTTTTTCAGTATTTTTCAAGCATTTGCTTCTGTGTATTCCTTCAAATCATACCATTTCTACATCAGTGGCATCTTCTCTCTCCTTTAGAGTGTTCATAGTTGACCTTCTTCCAGAAGATGAAAGACTAGCAATCCCCCACGCTAGTGTTTGACTTTGTAGAGGCATGCAGCTGGGCCTGCTGTGATGAATGAGGTGAGGATTGATGCAGATCAGCTTCTGAATCCTCCTGCACCAATACCTCCTCATTCACAATGTCTTCATCTTTCTCTTCACTTTCTTCTGGTAAAAAAATAATTATCTTCATCAGTGAAGTCAGTTTCCGAACCAACATCAGAATTTTCTAAGAAATGTAACATTTCATCATCAGAAATGTCCCACTAACAAGACATGTTAGAAAAGATCTTTCATCAACAAAAAGTATTACCTGAATGACACGATATAAACTGTGGCAGACTGGTATGCATGTGTGCCAAGACACAACAATGAACAGCAACAACTCTGCATGGATTGTTGATTGTTGCTGCTTTATTTTCGGATTATTAATGTATATTGAGAGGAGAAATTACACGGGTGTCAAATTGACTTCTTGTGCTGTTCTAGTTGTATTGAATGAAATGTCCAAGGAAATATAAATATTATGTAAATCCTAATATGTCATCAATATAATGGAAGGAAACATTCCACGTGGGAAAAATTATATATAAAAACAAAGATGAGGTGACTTACCGAACAAAAGCGCTGGCAGGTCGATAGACACACAAACAAACACAAACATATACACAAAATTCAAGCTTTCGCAACAGACTGTTGCCTCATCAGGAAAGAGGGAAGGAGAGGGGAAGACGAAAGGAAGTGGGTTTTAAGGGAGAGGGTAAGGAGTCATTCCAATCCCGGGAGCGGAAAGACTTACCTTAGGGGGAAAAAAGGACAGGTATACACTCGCACACACGCACATATCCATCCACACATACAGACACAAGCAGACATCATACACTTCTGCCTCGACTGGCATCTCTGCCCAAACTCTTTGTCTTTAAATATGTCTGCTTGTGTCTGTATGTGTCGATGGATATGTGCGTGTGTGCGAGTGTATACCTGTCCTTTTTTCCCCCTAAGGTAAGTCTTTCCGCTCCCGGGATTGGAATGACTCCTTACCCTCTCCCTTAAAACCCACTTCCTTTCGTCTTCCCCTCTCCTTCCCTCTTTCCTGATGAGGCAACAGTTTGTTGCGAAAGCTTGAATTTTGTGTGTATGTTTGTGTTTGTTTGTGTGTCTATCGACCTGCCAGCGCTAATATGTCATCATAAAGAGGAGAGAAAAGTCATATGGTTTCATCATCGAAGCAAAAAATTGCAAATGCCATGACCAAAACAATGTGACAAGGTTAATTGTGACCCCTTCCACCATTCTTGTGTTAAAGAAATCTTTGGATAAAAGAGAAGCAGATGAATAAATATCAAGTTCTTAGCTGAAAAGCCAGTACTAAGTAAAGAAGGAAGACGGGAAAGGGATACATGGAAAGGATGTATAGAAGGGCTACACAAGGGAAATGAACTGGAAAGTAATATTATAGAATGGGAAGAGGAAGTAAATGAAGATGAGATTGAAGATATGGTATTACGAGAAGAATGTGACAGAACAGTGAAAGACCTGACTCAAAACAAAGTTCTTGGAGTGAATGACAGTCGCTTGGAATTATTGAGATCTTTTGGAGAGCCAGTCACGACAAAACTATTCCTCATGGCATGCAAGATATGTGAGGCAGGTGAAATACCCTTGATTACAAGAAGAATGTAATAATTCCAATTCCAAAAAATGGCAGGTACTGATGGGAGTGAATATTATCAAAGTGTCACTTTAATAAGTCATGTTTGCAAAATACTGACACTAATTATTAAGAGCAGAATGGAAAAACTGGTAGAGGCCGACCTTAGGGAAGAACAGTTTGAGTTCTGGAGACATGTATGAACATGTGAGGCAATACTGAACATACAACTTATCTCAGAAGATAAGTTGAAGGAAGGCCAACCTATGTATACAGCTTTGGTAAATTTAGAGAAAGCATTTAGCAATGTTGACTGGAGTATACTCTTTGAAAATCTGAAGGTAATGTAGATAAAATTGAGGGAGCAAAAGGTGATGATGTACAACCTGTATAGAAACCAGGCTTCAATTATAAGAGTCTAAGGATTGAAAGGGAAGCGATTGAGAAGGGAATGACACAGGTTTGTTGCCTATTCCCAACTTTATTCAGTCTGTGTGTTGAACAAGCAGTAAAAGAAACTAAAAAGACATTTGAAAAGAGAACTAGAGCTCAGAGAGAAGAAATGAAAACTGTGAGTTTTGCTGATGACATAGTAATTCTGCCAAAGACAGGAAAGACCTTGGAAAAATAATTGAATGGAATGAATGATTTCCTGGAAATAGATTGTAAGATGAGTATCAACAAAAGTTAAACAATGTTAATTAAATGCAGTTGAATTAAATTAGGCAGTGCTGACGGAAGTAGATTAGGAATGGGACACTAAAAGTAGTACTTGAGTTTCACTATTTGCAGCAGAATGACTAGTAATGGCCAAGTAGAGATGGTATAAAATGCAGATGTCTATAGAAAGAAAAGCATTTCTGAAATAGAGGTGTAGAGTCTTGTGTTGCAAGGAAGCTTGTTGTTATGAGTGGCCGGTATTCTCCTCCTACAACAAAAATGCACACATGGATGAATAAGGTTCTGTGTCGTGGTACAGGTTCATCAGCAATAGTCCTCTTGTAGACTCATGTAAAGTACAATTCTGGTTGACATAAACTAGTCCCACTATAGTCACTAATCTGGTCGCTATATACTGTCAACGCCTTTGATGAACTGAATCCGCTCTATGAGTAAACTGACAGATGCGAAACTGGATGATTAAGGGCGGCATTCTGGGCAGCAGTGACGACCTAAATACATGCTGTCGAGATGGCATTAGCAGCTTGTTGCTTGTGGGTGTGTCTCTGGCCTCTCTCGTGATAGGAGTGGTTGATGCAGCGTCTACTAATCGATTGTCATGCTTCATATTTGCCGATCAGTGTGCTGGTGACAGCTTATGCCAGCATAAGAAGAATTTGTGAATATCTAGGATAAATTTAAGTATCATTACTGAAGATATTTGTCTGAAGCATGGATGGGCAATCCGGCCCTTGTCAGAAATTCGTTGGAAGGAGAGAGAGGCGCTCACATAGTACTTCCCCAGGAATCTGTCTTTGGATATTTCCACGATTGTTTGCCTCACCTCAGATTTGCAGCTCATGAGACAGACCAGTGAAAGTTTGCTTACTCCACACTTGCACAATGCCATTTCACCGCCACTGGATTTGAAAAACAAAGAGAAACATTTTAACAGTCTGAGTGCAGTAGTATGGCCCATGTGCTCATGTGCATGTGGAAAGTGAGAGAAGAAACAACTCACTACTATAAAAGGGGGGAGGAGGGGGGGGGGGGAAGTATTTTCGCCTCTGGATCAGTGCTGACAACAAACAAATGTTACTACTTACTGCTTTCATTTATCTTCACATTGATAGACCTCAAACATTGATAATATAATCAGTGAGACAAAAATTACCAACTACTCACAAAATATGCCAATTTGAACAATGGCAATAGGGTGCCATTCATATCGTTACATTACCCCACAGACATTAACATCACAGATGCCACAGCTTTGTATTTTATATGCCAGGAGTGTTGTTGTCACATCACGTGATTAGGGAGCCTGCGAGCTTAAGTAAGTATGTGATTCAGACCCGCGGTCACTAAAAGTTGATTACACCTGGTCTGGAGTGTAACTTTGAATGGAAAGGAAATATGAACAATATGCAGTTCAGATAAGAAGAGAACAGAAGTTTTTCAGATATGGTGTCACAGAAGAATGTTGAAGATTAGATCAGTAGATCGAGCAACTAATGAGAAGGTATTGAACCAAATGGGAAAAAAAAGAAATTTATGGCACATCTTGAAAAGAAGGGATCAGTTGGCTGGAGATATTTGGAAGCAGAAAGGAATTAAGTGCACGGTCAAATGGACGTAGGTTTCAGTAGCTATTCAGAGATGAAGAGGACTCACACACACACACACACACACACACACACACACACACACACACACAAACACAAACACAAACACAAATAAATACCGAGAAGAATTTTTATTCTGTTTGCTGTATGAATGCATGGGCAATGTATGACTTCGTCTAAACGGACATGAAAGAATTACTCTTTGAGCACTGGTAGATTTACGCAGTATGTGAGACATTCAAGGGTTGTACATTTGCTAAAGAAAGCTTAGACAGAAGATGAAGGAGACTACAGATGTATCACCCTGATATCATTATTTAAAAAATAGATTTAATCATGAATGGTAGTTTACTGAATTACTCGAACAAATATAACCTTATCATCATAACAGTTTGACTTAAAAAGTAAAGTAAGTGAGACAGAATTTGAAAAAGTGCTACTTAATGATACAGACAATGTTGTTGTTGTTGTTGTTGTGGTCTTCAGTCCAGAGACTCGTTTGATGCAGCTCCCCATGCTGCTCTAACCTGTGCAAGCTTCTTCATCTCCCAGTACCTACTGCAACCTACATCCTTCTAAATCTGCTTAGTGTATTGATCTCTTGGTCTCCCTCTACGATTTTTACCCTCCACGCTGCCTTCCAGTACTAACTTGGTGATCCTTTGATGCCTCAGAACATGTCCTAACAACCGATCCCTTCTTCTAGTCAAGTTGTGTCACAAATTACTCTTCTCCCCAATTCTGTTCAGTGTCTCCTCATTAGTTACATGATCTACCCATCTAATCTTCAGCATTCTTCTGTAGCACCACATTTCGAAAGCTTCTATTCTCTTCTTGTCTAAACTATTTATCGTCCATGTTTCTCTTCCATATGTGGCTACACTCCATACAAATACTTTCTGGTAACGACTTCCTGACACTTAAATCTATACTCGATGTTAACAAATTTCTCTTCTTCAGAAACACTTTCCTTGCCATTGCCAGTCTACATTTTATATACTCTGTACTTCGACCATCATCAGTTATTTTGCTCCCCAAATAGCATAACTCCTTTACTACTTTAAGTGTCTCATTTCCTAATCTAATTCCCTCAGCATCACCTGATTTAATTTGACTACATTCCATTATCCTCATTTTGCTTTTGGTGATGTTCATCCAATACCTTCCTTTCAAGACACTGTCCATTCCGTTCAACTGCTCTTCCAGATCCTTTGCTGTCTCTGACAGAATTACAATGTCATCAGCAAACCTCAAAGTTTTTATTTCTTCTCCATGGATTTTAATTCCTACTCCAAATTTTTCTTTTGTTTGCTTTATTGCTAGCTCAATAGATAGAATAACATCGGGGATTGGCTACAAACCTGTCTCATTCTCCTCCCAACCACTGTTTCCCTTTCATGCCCCTTGACGCTTATAACTGCCTTCTGGTTTCTGTACAAAACAAAATTTTTAAGGATGAATATCGGCTGGGCCGTCAGTTGGAATGGAATGAGCACACAAGGATACTATAAGGTAAAGATGATTATTGATTTATGTATTTTGTACTTCACAGAACATTTTCAAAATTGTATACCCTCAAAATAATGTTAATTAGGCCTAATACACTTATTCCAGAATTTCAGTCATTGGTGCAGAGATTTTGAATTTTCACTCTGTAGTGGAGTAAATGCTGATTTGAAACTTCCTGGCAGATTAAAACTGTATGTCAGATCAGGACTCTTTCCTTTTCTCATAAATGACAAAGGTTCCAAGTTGAGTCCCGGTGTGGCATGCAGTTTTAATCTACCAGAATGCTTCATTAACAAAAACTGTTTTTAAAGGTGTTCAAATTTATTCTGTGTAGTGATTCTAGGATTTTTTGTTTCATGTCTTCTGTGTCCTGAAAATCTACCTATTTAGGTCTCTTTTTGCTGTAAGAAACAGGAAGAAGTCGCAGAGAGTAAAATTCAGTGAGTACTAATGGTGTGAAACCATTTTTACTTCTTTTTGGCCAGAAACTGCATGACCCATAATGCTGTGTGAGTGGGAGTGTTGCCATTGTAGAGAAACTAAACATTCAATCAACAAACACAGCTGATTTTTCTGCAGTGCCTCATTAAATCATTTTAGCATTTGAAGTTAGTAATGCTGAAGAATAGTGGTACATTGGGCGACAAATTCATTTTACACTGTCTCCTCAATTTTGAAAAAACAAAACTACACTATTTTCACTGTGGTTATCACATCTTCAGCTGTTTTCAGTCATGATGATGTAGAAGTCCTCCAACTGGGGTGATTGTTGCTTGGTTTCTGAGCCCCGATGGTGGTCTGCACTAATGATTTCCCCAATGGCAAACAGATTTTTATACTGGCACATTGTTCTGTCATGACTGCTACCATGGAATTACTGAATGTGTGAATTAGCTTTGTTGTACAATCTTGTCTAATCTTATCTATTCTGATGTAACTGACACCTTTCTGTGATACAGAAGCAATTTTTCTTAGACTCAGAAATACATACATATGTTTCAAAAATCCACAATGGATTCATTTCATTCACAGCTTTGGATTTTCTATTTGTTATGCATTCTTCTTGCTTATAATTGCTACTTGATGTTGCAAACAAAATTCTGAGTGATAATTTCGTGTATCGCTGCATTCATTTTGGAACGTTAAGTTTGATATCCCTCTTGATGCTTTTTAGAGAAGCAGGCTATATTTCAGCACAAGATTTCAACCTATGATTTCTCTCTATTACTGTCAACAAAATTACGACCATATCACTACCTTCTATATGGACTGATCACATTCATGTACACTTATAATATAATATTCAAATTATTTAATGGGAAGGTGTCTAACATTTGTGATTGAATAAACATCTCCAATTTAGGCATCTAAAGTGCTAGATTAATCCCAGTCAATCCACAGTGGTGTAAGAAGATTGCAGACTTGTAGTACCTTCTGTATATGCAGTGTGCATTTGTAGTAACTTCTGCATATGCCAGTCTCCAGCATTGACACAAATGCTGAAGTTACATAAAGAGGAATATGTTACCCATAGGTATAATGTGTTCGATCGTTTAGTTACATATCAATTTCTCATGTTATTGTACCACATACGTTACAATTTATAGTATTAATTGATATTTCATAATGATAAAATTATTTATGAGAAAGTGTGTCTCACAATATCAATTTCTTACATATTCAGTTCATCCCGTACATTTTAATTATTGAACAAATGTTAATTTAAGCTTACAACTGAGTTCTAATTAAACATCTATATCTTCCCCATTACAGGCGAATGGTATGGAAAAACAAATTTGAAATGGCCTATGTTGGTCCTAGTCAGGTTATCATAAAGCCTCTGAGTACGGAGCTGCAAGGCATAATTTTAAAATCCCAGTACGGATATGAAATTGAAGATGTTCGGATCATGGGTGAGGATAGTTACGTATTTGCTCGCACTTCAGATACAATACTTGTTGGAGATCTGACACGTAATTTGTTAAGTGAAGTTGTCTGGCCAAATACGGGGTGTCATGAGAAAGTATACTTTGACAATCCCACAGTCTGTCTAATTTTCAATGCTGGAGAACTGAGTCTGGTTGAGTATGGAATCAATGAAATCCTTGCATCTGTTAGGTAAGTAACTGGAACATAGAAGTAAGTTTATTTTTACATTCAAATTTAAACAGAAAATTACAAATTTGTATTTTTTAAATATGTGATGAAAATAGTAAGTGACACACATGTAAATGCGCATTCTCCTGAAATAAACTTTTCATAAAATGTTTTGGTTCTATTTGTATGCTGTTTGTGAACACTCTGAAAAGGCTAATGTTTTCCACAGCATTAGTGAACTGTGTCTGGTAGAAACTTTCTCAAATTGCAATACACTTATATGATTGTAAAATACATAATAATAATTGACATTTTAACTTTTATCTCTTATCCACCATTTTTTAATTATATCTTTTCTCTGTTCTACATTTACATGTGTACTCCCCACAAAGGAGGGTGTTTCATACCAATATTAGTCACTTTACGTTCCTGTTTATTCACACATTCAAACAGTATTCAAATATAAAGTGAGGGAAAACTTACCGTATCTCAACTTATCTCTTCTTATGATTTGAAGCACAATTTACTGTCTCTGAAAGCTAGATAGTCATTGGTTTTTTTGTGGTTCTCTCAGCTCTAACCCTCTTGAAGATTCAGTTAGTATTAAGTTTCACAGAGTTAACTTTTGATGTTCTTAGTTTGACGTGTGTCAGTTAGATTGCCTTATATTTTGATGGCATCTTTGACTAGCATCGTCATAGGCTGATGAACAATTAGCTGTTTTTATCCGGGTTGGACAGAAACACATTTCATCACAGCTTAGTTACATATAAAATCTATCCACATATTCAAGAATTTACAATCAAGTGATGTCAGCACATTATTAGCAAGGAGAAAGATGCACACATTAATTATCAACAGCTTTACAATCATGAACGTGGAATAAATTTTCAACTGCCAAAATTGCAAAAATCATTTATTCATATAGATGACTGGTTTCGGCAATTCTCATTGCCATCTTCAGATGTGCAAAAGATGAGACTGAAAATGCTAGGATACCGCAACTAACAAAACAGCACATATAATTATATCCAAAATTTGCAGTACATGGAATAGCAACATATCTGTGTTTACGTCATTATGGAATCTTCTTCTTCAGTATTGTAATTGGTGCTATACAATGTAGTTAGTTAGTCACATGTTCCTGAGATCATTTTGCATGATAGATCATAATGATTTGGAATGAGTCATTTTACATTCACATTGAAAATTAATTTGTACATATGGTTACATTCTGAACATTTCTAAGTTTGGCAGTTCAAAAGTAGTTTATATGTTAGAAAGTATGGATGATACGAAGAAGAAAATTGTGTCAGGCCCTTGTGTACTCACATATTTCTTGAAAGAAAAATCACACAATACTTGTACAGTAGTACATATAACACAGTGGGTCATAACTGACAATAACAAACATAGTAGAACCAAAATTTATTGACAGTCACCTATGGTGTTGGTTTACACAATTCTTCCCTGCCTTATGCACTTCTTTCAAGAGGCCCACTTTTTTCTAAGGTGATTTCTGAAATCAGTGAAGGTAGTTTAAACCTGTCTTGCAACTCCAAGGAAATGCATATTTCTGTCACCAAATATGTTTCATTTAGATATTTATTTGCTCACATCAGGATGCGCCGTCTCCTTGCAAGTCTTTTTTAGATATTTCCTTGTTTTCACTATTGTTTCTTGTAGCATAGCTGCACAGACAGATTGTCAATTTATGTCTTAACTATCCTTGAGATCTCAAAAATTTGTAAGGGAAAAATGCTAAAACTTGCCTG
This sequence comes from Schistocerca piceifrons, assembly GCF_021461385.2. Taxonomy (NCBI): domain Eukaryota; kingdom Metazoa; phylum Arthropoda; class Insecta; order Orthoptera; family Acrididae; genus Schistocerca; species Schistocerca piceifrons. The sequence continues at coordinate 952,219,179 of NC_060140.1, forward strand.
TAAATCAAGCAAATAGCAGGGAATCTCATTTGGGGAAACTTGTGGCAACCCTGGGTATTTTGATGTTCCATGTATTGCCAATCTTGCATGTATAATTGTGTGTGCCGTTATGTTAGTTGCTGTATCCTAGCGTTTTCGGTCCCATCTTTTGCAGATCCGAAGATGGCAATAAGAACTGCTGAAACCAGTCATATATGTGAATATGTGAGTTTAACAATCTTGGGAGTTGAAAATTTATTCGGTATTGATAATACCACAGATCGCCCCCCACACTGACAATGTCAGAAGTGTATAGCTTGACAGTCTTTCCGAGATCTGCTAACAACAGATGAGTCAATACGGTCTCAGTCCAGTATTTGAAAGGACTAACTAGACAAAAACAGCAAGACGAACATAAAGTCAGGAGTGGATGAATGACTGTAGTGGCCCCACATTTAGGCAGAATTGTGGGTCAATGGTCTGGCCAATATAATCTTGTTCACTGAGCCACGGAACAGAGTCCACAAAGTTGCTTTCAGTGCTTTCTGGCAAGCTATGTGAATCACTCCCACGCTGATAGACAAGACCAGCTTGCAGTAACAGATGCTATTGTGTTGAATGAAGGTTATATTGGTATGTTTATGCATTCCATTTATGCTTGTTTCATATGTGCAGCAACATAGTTTTTTTCTTTTCTTCTAAGTTGTATTATGTTTCTATTTTCAGAACAGAGTTTGTTAATCCTCATCTTGTAAGTGTACGGCTTAATGAAAGATGTAAAGCATCTGAAAATAATAAGAAATTGGCATATTTGCTAGATCTGAAGACAATTTGCATATGTAAGTGATACTGATAGTAGAAGTTGCTGATTCTTTGTAATTGTCATATTGTATGCAATGTCTTAATAACATATTTTTCAGTGGATCTTGTGAGTGGTGCTACAATAGGTCAGCTGAGTCATGACTCCAAGATTAACTGGTTAGAACTGAATGAAACAGGCCGCAAACTTCTTTTCCGAGACAAAAAGATGAGGCTAAACATTTTTGATATTCCATCAACAACAAAGACATCCATACTGAATTACTGCACATTTGTTCAGGTATGTTTTTGGAATGCTTAAAATATGAATTTTGCTGTTCCATTTATATCTACATGTACATTTATACTCCGCAAGCCACCCAGTGGTGTGTGGCGGAGGGCACTTTACGTGCCACTGTCATTACCTCCCATTCCTGTTCCAGTCACGTATGTTTGCAGGAAGAATGACTGCCGGAAAGCCTCCGTGCGCGCTCAAATCTCTCTAATTTTACGTTTGTGATCTCCTCGGGAGGTATAAGTAGGGGGAAGCAATATATTCGATACCTCATCCAGAAACGCACCCTCTCGAAACATGGACAGCAAGCTACACCGCGATGCAGAGTGCCTGTCTTGCTTAGTCTGCCACTTGAGTTTGCTAAACATCTCTGTAACGCTATCACGGTTACCAAATAACCCTGTGACGAAACACACTGCTCTTCTTTGGATCTTCTCTATCTCCTCTGTCAACCCGATCTGGTACGGATCCCACACTGGTGAGCAATATTCAAGTATAAGTCGAACAAGTGTTTTGTAAGCCACCTCCTTTGTTGATGGACTACATTTTCTAAGGACTCCCCCAACGATATAGGCCTATAGTTTTGCACATCTGCTCGATGACCCTTCTTGAAAACTGGAACTACCTGTGCTTTTTTCCAGTCATTTGGAACCTTCCATTCCTCTAGAGACTTGCGGTACACGGCTGTTAGAAGGGGGGCAAGTTCTTTTGCGTACTCTGTGTAGAATTGAATTGGTATGCCGTCAGGTCCAGTGGACTTCCCTCTGTTGATGATTTCAGTTGCTTTTCTATTCCTTGGATACTTATTTTGATATCAGTCATTTTTTTATTCGTTCGAGGATTTAGAGAAGGAACTGCAGTGCAGTCTTCCTCTGTGAAACAGCTTTGGAAAAAGGTGTTTAGTGTTTCAGCTTTATGCGTATCATCCTCTGTTTCAATGCCATTATCATCCCAGAGTGTCTGGATATACTGTTTTGATCCACTTACTGATTTAACGTAAGACCAGAACTTCCTAGGATTTTCTGTCAAGTTGGTACATAGAATTTTACTTTCGAATTCACTGAAGGCTTCACACATAGCCCTCCTTACGCTAACTTTGACATCATTTAGCTTCTGTTTGTCTGAGAGGTTTTGGCTGTGTTTAAATTTGCAGTGAAGCGCTTTTTGCTTTCGCAGTAGTTTTGTAACTATGTTGTTGAACCATGGTGGGTTTTTCCCATCCCTCACAGTTTTACTCGGCACGTACCTGTCGAAAACGCATTTTACGATTGCCTTGAACTTTTTCCATAAACACTCAACATTGTCAGTGTTGGAACAAAAATTTTCGTTTTGAACTCTTAGGTAGTCTGAAATCTGCCTCCTATTACTCTTGCTAAACAGATAAACCTTCCTCCCTTTTTTTATATTCCTATTTACTTCCATATTCAGGGATGCTGCAACGGCCTTATGATCACTGATTCCCTGTTCTGCACTTACAGAGTTGAAAAGGTCAGGCCTGTTTGTTATCAGTAGGTCCAAGATGTTATCTCCACGAGTAGGGTCTCTGTTTAATTGCTTGAGGTAATTTTCGGATAGTGCACTCAGTATAATGTCACTCAATGCTCTGTCCCTACCACCCATCCTAAACATCTGAGTGTCCCAGTCTATATCTGGTAAATTGAAACCTCCACCTAAGACTATAACATGCTGAGGAAATTTGTGTGAAATGTATTCCAGATTTTCTCTCAGTTGTTTTGCCACTAATGCTGCTTTGTCTGGAGGTCGGTAAAAGGAGACAATTATTAACCTAGCTCAGTTGTTGAGTGTAACCTCCACCCATAATAATTCACAGGAACTATCCACTTCTATTCCACTACAGGATAAACTACTACTAACAGCGACAAACACGCCACCACCGGTTGCATGCAATCTATCCTTTCTAAACACCGTCTGTGCCTTTGTAAAAATTTCGGCAGAATTTTATCTCTGGCTTCAGCCAGCTTTCTGTACGTATAACGATTTCATCTTAGGTGCTTTCTATCAGCGTTTGAAGTTCCGGTACTTTACCAACACACCTTCGACAGTTCACAATTACAATACCAATTGCTGCTTGGTCCCCCTCCTGCCCCCTTTGAGGCTGTTGCCCTTTCTGTACTTGCCCGAGGCCATCTAACCTAAAAAAACCGCCCAGCCTACGCCACACAACCCCTGCTACCCGTGTAGCCGCCTGCTGTGTGTAGTGGATTCCTGACCTATCCAGCGGAACCCGAAACCCCACCACCCTATGGTGCAAGTCGAGGAATCTGCAGCCCACACGTTCACAGAACTGTCTCAGCCTCTGATTCAGACCCTCCACTCTGCTCTGTACCAAAGGTCCGCAGTCAGTCCTGTCGATGATGCTGCAGATGGTGAGCTCTGCTTTCATCCCGCTAGCGAGACTGGCAGTCTTCACCAAATCAGATAGACGCCGGAAGCCAGAGAGGATTTCCTCTGATCCATAGCGACACACATCATTGTTGCCGACATGATCAACCACCTGCAGATGGGTGCACCCTGTACCATTCATGGCATCCGGAAGGACCCTTTCCACATCTGGAATGACTCCCCCCGATATGCACATGGAGTGCACATTGGTTTTCTTCCTTTCCCTTGCAACCATATCCCTAAGGGGCCCCATTACGGGCCAGACGTTGGTGCTCCCAACTACCAGTAAGCCCACCTTCTGCGACCGCCCGGATCTTGCAGACTGAGGAGCATCCTCTGGAACAGGACAAACAGCCATGTCGGGCCGAAGATCAGTGTCAGCCGGAGACAGAGCCTGACACTGGTTCATCAAACTGGAGAGGCCTTCCGTTCAGCCCTCCGGAATGTCTTTCGCCCCCTGCCACACCTCGAGACGACCTCCCACTCTGCCACTGTTGAGGTGTCAGCCTCAATGTGGGCAGTATCCCGAGCAGCCACAGCTGTAGTCCGATCGGGGGATGTGTGGGACGAGCTGGCTGTCCTCGACAAACCCCCGTCCGGACACCCACAGTGATGCCCATTGGGAACAGCCTCAAGCTGCGTGACCGAAGCCAACACTGCCTGAAGCTGGGAGTGAAAGGATGCCAACTCAGCCTGCATCCAAACACAGCAGTTGCAGTACCTATCCATGCTAAATACTGTTGTGCAAAGAACGTCTGAACTAATCTACAGAGAGCAAAAACAACTCAACACAAAATTTCAATGGTTATTAAAATACAAGACTGCCTAGTAAATGCAGTAATGCTGCTACGTGCGCACTGCTGACACACTGCTCGGTGGCAGAAGGCTAACTGTAGTGTCAGTAATGTACAAAGACTATTTGGAAGAAATAAACAAATGACAGACGACTACGCAACTTTACACGTCACAGATATTAAAATGCAAATCTGTCCCTGCTAATTACGAAACTACACAATGATTTGACGGATTTAACTAAACAAGTGCGCTAGGAATACTCAAACAAATTTTCAACTTTACTACTACACTTATATGAATGCTAAACAATCTCTGTAAAACTGTTGACAAGAGGCACTCAAATGAAGAGATATCAGTTAACAAATTCTGACATTGCACATTAATAATTCCCCTATAGCTGCTAAGTCCAAGTGTAAGCAAGAATGTCAGCCTTCAAGATTCAGAAAGGAATTAAAATTATACCCAGTTGTACATATCATTCATTACGTATTAAAAATGATTCCAAGAATGTCATTCTTCGAGTCACCAGAAATGAAAAAGTAATGTGACAAGAGATTTGTTTTATAGAATGAATGTTACAATATTCCAGAGAACTATAAAAGCCTGAACCTTCAGCTATCTTCTATATGGTAATGTTATCTGAAGTGAAATAGTAGCATGTCCTCCATGTGTATAATCATGAAGATACACACACCTGTTTAGAAATTATAAGTAACAATCCATCGTCCATAAATGTACCATACAATGATTCTACTTTTTGCATCTTTTTTTCAAAAGGAGGGCTGTGTGTAGGAAAATGATTGATGATTTGTTTCTGTGTGAGCTTGAACATCTCTAGTTTTTCCATGTTGGGCTTTGTATAGGACGTAATTGGAAGAAAGCACTATGTTTCTTGGCTTATAAACTGAAATTATGTGAGTAAACCTTTACACAGTGCTCATTGTCACTCCAATAGGAGATTATTGAACATTGCTAAGGCGTTTTTGGAAACATTGAATACAAGTGAGTAAGCATATTGCCCTCCTATGTATTTTCACCCTCTTCTGTTAACTCAAATTGTCATAATGATTAAAATATTGAAGAATTAAGCAGTCTGCAATTTCTAAGTATCTTCCTTCAAGGATGAATAAAATTCTGTAGCATTTGACCAATGAACTTCAGTCCAACATCTGTTTCATCATCATTCAGTTTATTTGTGGTACTCTTACTCGATAAATCTGTTTCTGTTAGCAGTTCGCTTGGATGTGGAATGAGTAAGTGCATAGAATATGGATATGAATATGTAGAACATAAATAATGAAGTGCACAACAATAATAACAATGCATAGTAGTACTTACGTGTTACCAAATATTAGTCACCACCTTAAGGGAAGTTGGAACAGAAAACATTTTTTCTTTCACTTTTCAGATTTTTATTTCATTATAAAATTTGCAATTTTCTGACAAAAAATGATATATAAAATAGAAGGAAACATTCCACTTGGGAAAAAATATATCTAAAAACAAAGATGATGTGACTTACCAAACGAAAGCGCTGGCACGTCGATAGACACACAAACAAACACAAACATACACACAAAATTCTAGCTTTCGCAACCAACGGTTGCCTCGTCAGCAAAGAGGGAAGGAGAGGGAAAGACGAAAGGATTTGGGTTTTAAGGGAGAGGGTAAGGAGTCATTCCAATCCTGGGAGCGGAAAGACTTACCTTAGGGGGAAAAAAGGACGGGTATACACTCGCACACACACACATATCCATCCACACATATACAGACACAAGCAGACATATACAGAGGCAAAGAGTTTGGGCAGAGATGTCAGTCGAGGCGGAAGTGCAGAGGCAAAGATGATGTTGAATGACAGGTGAGGTATGAGTGGTGGCAACTTGAAATTAGCGGAGATTGAGGCCTGGTGGATAACGAGAAGAGAGGATATATTGAAGAGCAAGTTCCCATCTCCGCGAGTTCAGATAGGTTGGTGTTAGTGGGAAGTATCCAGATAACCCGGACGGTGTAACACTGTGTCAAGATGTGCTGGCCGTGCACCAAGGCATGTTTAGCCACAGGGTGATCCTCATTACCAACAAACACTGTCTGCCTGTGTCCATTCATGCGAATGGACAGTTTGTTGCTGGTCATTCCCACATAGAATGCGTCACAGTGTAGGCAGTTCAGTTGGTAGATCACGTGGGTGCTGTCACACGTGGCTCTGCCTTTGATCATGTACACCTTCCGGGTTACAGGACTGGAGTAGGTGGTAGTGGGAGGGTGCATGGGACAGGTTTTACACCGGGGGCGGTTACAAGGGTAGGAGCCAGAGGGTAGGGAAGATGGTTTGGGGATTTCATAGGGATGAACTAACAGGTTACGAATGTTAGGTGGACGGCAGAAAGACACTCTTGGTGGAGTGGGGAGGATTTCATGAAGGATGGATCTCATTTCAGGGCAGGATTTGAGGAAGTCGTATCCCTGCTGGAGAGCCACATTCAAAGTCCGATCCAGTCCCGGAAAGTATCCTGTCACAAGTGGGGCACTTTTGTGGTTCTTCTGTGGGAGGTTCTGGGTTTGAGAGGATGAGGAAGTGGCTCTGGTTATTTGCTTCTGTACCAGGTCGGGAGGGTAGTTGCAGGATGCGAAAGCTGTTGTCAGGTTGTTGGTGTAATGCTTCAGGGATTCCGGACTGGAGCAGATTCGTTTGCCACGAAGACCTAGGCTTTAGGGAAGGGACCGTTTGATGTGGACTGGGTGGCAGCTGTCATAATGGACGTACTGTTGCTTGTTGGTGGGTTTGATGTGGACGGACGTGTGAAGCTGACCATTGGACAGGTGGAGGTCAACGTCAAGGAAAGTGGCATGGGATTTGGAGTAGGACCAGGTGAATCTGATGGAACCAAAGGAGTTGAGGTTGGAGAGGAAAATCTGGAGTTCTTCTTCACTGTGAGTCCAGATCATGAAGATGTCATAAATAAATCTGTACCAAACTTCGGGTTGGCAGGCCTGGGTAACCAAGAAGGCTTCCTCTAAGCAACCCATGAATAGGTTGGCGTACGAAGGGGCCATCCTGGTACCCATGGCTGTTCCCTTTAATTGTTGGTATGTCTGGTCTTCAAAAGTGAAGAAGTTGTGAGTCAGGATGAAGCTGGCTAAGGTAATGAGGAAAGAGGTTTTAGGTAGGGTGGCAGGTGATCGGCGTGAAAGGAAGTGCTCCATCGCAGCGAGGCCCTGGACGTGCGGAATATTTATGTATAAGGAAGTGGCATCAATGGTTACAAGGATGGTTACCAGGGGTAACAGACTGGGTAGGGATTCCAGATGTTCGAGAAAGTGGTTGGTGTCTTTGATGAAGGATGGGAGACTGCACGTAATGGGTTGAAGGTGTTGATCTACGTAGCAGAGATACGTTCTGTGGGGGCTTGGTAGCTAGCTGCAATGGGACGGCCAGGATGATTGGGTTTGTGAATTTTAGGAAGAAGGTAGAAGGTAGGGGTGCGGGGTGTCGGTGGGGTCAGGAGGTTGATGGAGTCAGGTGAAAGGTTTTGTAGGGGGCCTAAGGTTCTGAGGATTCCTTGAAGCTCCGCCTGGACATCAGGAATGGGATTACCTTGGCAAACTTTGTATGTAGTGTTGTCTGAAAGCTGACGCAGTCCCTCAGCCACATACTCCCGACGATCAAGTACCATGGTTGTGGAACCCTTGTCCGCCGGAAGAATGACGATGGACCGGTCAGCCTTCAGATCATAGATAGCCTGGGCTTCAGCAGTGGTGATGTTGGGAGTAGGATTAAGGTTTTTTAAGAAGGATTGAGAGGCATGGCTGGAAGTCAGAAATTCCTGGAAGGTTTGGAGAGGGTGATTTTGAGGAAGAGGAGGTGGGTCCCGCTGTGACGGAGGACGGAACTGTTCCAGGCAGGGTTCAATTTGGATAGTGTCTTGGGTAGTTGGACCATTAGGAGTAGGATTAGGATCATTTTTCTTCGTGGCAAAGTGATATTTCCAGATCTCCAGTTGCTTTCTAGTTCACCTTTATCTCTCGCCATATATTTTTATTTTCATTTTCATTTCAGCCTTATGTTACACTTTCCACCTTCTAATACCATGTCAGCCTAACAACATCCCCACAACGACCCCATTAAATTTTATTTACATTCCCTCCGCAAACATGCCTTCGCCCTAGCCAGATTACACTCCCATATTTTATTTTCTCAGGCTTGTCTGACATTTGGCATTACCCCCAAAGGCCTCACACTTAAAGTTCCCATCTCTGGCTGTAACCCTTCTTTCCATCAGTCCCTATACCAGTTCCAAACTGAACAATCCATTGCCCTCACCCACCTAATCCTTCACCTACACATCAACTCAGCCAATGAACACACCCGTCAACTCCTATCCTTAATAAAAGTCCTCAGTCTTTCCTCTCCCACATCCACACCGGCTGTTCAGAGCATCCTCCTACAGGCCAACCGCAAATTAGAACAGCATGCCACCCTCCACCTCAAAAAACTATCCAATCTCCTGGTTTCCCACCTCCGGAAAGGCAACTCACTCACCCTTCACAACCTTTCCAGCAAACCTCAACCACCTCTCATTGCACACAGACCCAGTCTCTCCCATCTACTCAATCTCCCACTTACAGCTCCACTCCCCCCAAAACCTCAAAATTCCAATCAACACAATCTGGAACCACAACACCCTAATTCAGTAGTTAACCTTTCCTCCAAACCTCTCTCGCAATCCGAAACCTCTGTCCTATCCAAAGGCCTCACCTTCAGCCCCACTCCCAGATTCAACCAAACAGCCCTTGTCAAAGATTTACTGTCCTACACCTGTACTCTCTGCTGGGTATATCACTTTGCCACGAAGAAAAATGATCCTAATCCTACTCCTAATGGTCCAACTCCCCAAGACACTATCCAAATTGAACCCTGCCTGGAACAGATCCGTCCTCCGTCACAGCGGGACCCACCTCCTCTTCCTCAAAATCACCCTCTCCAAACTTTCCAGGAATTTCTGACTTCCAGCCTTGCCTCTCAATCCTTCTCAAAAAATCTTAATCCTACTCCCAACATCACCACTGCTGAAGCCCAGGCTATCCGTGATCTGAAGGCTGACCGATCCATCGTCATTCTTCCGGCGGACAAGGGTTCCACGACCGTGGTACTTGATCATCGGGAGTATGTGGCTGAGGGACTGCGTCAGCTTTCAGACAACACTACATACAAAGTTTGCCAAGGTAATCCCATTCCTGATGTCCAGGCGGAGCTTCAAGGAATCCTCAGAACCTTAGGCCCCCTACAAAACCTTTCACCTGACTCCATCAACCTCCTGACCCCACCGACACCCCGCACCCCTACCTTCTACCTTCTTCCTAAAATTCACAAACCCAATCATCCTGGCCGTCCCATTGCAGCTAGCTACCAAGCCCCCACAGAACGTATCTCTGCTACGTAGATCAACACCTTCAACCCATTACGTGCAGTCTCCCATCCTTCATCAAAGACACCAACCACTTTCTCGAACATCTGGAATCCCTACCCAGTCTGTTACCCCTGGTAACCATCCTTGTAACCATTGATGCCACTTCCTTATACATAAATATTCCGCACGTCCAGGGCCTCGCTGCGATGGAGCACTTCCTTTCACGCCGATCACCTGCCACCCTACCTAAAACCTCTTTCCTCATTACCTTAGCCAGCTTCATCCTGACCCACAACTTCTTCACTTTCGAAGACCAGACATACCAACAATTAAAGGGAACAGCCATGGGTATCAGGATGGCCCCCTCGTACGCCAACATATTCATGGGTTGCTTAGAGGAAGGCTTCTTGGTTACCCAGGCCTGCCAACCCAAAGTTTGGTACAGATTTATTTATGACATCTTCATGATCTGGACTGACAGTGAAGAAGACCTCCAGATTTTCCTCTCCAACCTCAACTCCTTTGGTTCCATCAGATTCACCTGGTCCTACTCCAAATCCCATGCCACTTTCCTTGACGTTGACCTCCACCTGTCCAATGGCCAGCTTCACACGTCCGTCCACATCAAACCCACCAACAAGCAACAGTACGTCCATTATGACAGCTGCCACCTATTCCACATCAAACGGTCCCTTCCCTACAGCCTAGGTCTTCGTGGCAAACGAATCTGCTCCAGTCCGGAATCCCTGAAGCATTACACCAACAACCTGACAACAGCTTTCGCATCCCGCAACTACCCTCCCGACCTGGTACAGAAGCAAATAACCAGAGCCACTTCCTCATCCTCTCAAACCCAGAACCTCCCACAGAAGAACCACAAAAGTGCCCCACTTGTGACAGGATACTTTCCGGGACTGGATCGGACTCTGAATGTGGCTCTCCAGCAGGGATACGACTTCCTCAAATCCTGCCCTGAAATAAGATCCATCCTTCATGAAATCCTCCCCACTCCACCAAGAGTGTCTTTCCGCCGTCCACCTAACCTTCGTAACCTCTTAGTTCATTCCTATGAACTCCCCAAACCACCTTCCCTACCCTCTGGCTCCTACCCTTGTAACCGCCCCCGGTGTAAAACCTGTCCCATGCACCCTCCCACCACCACCTACTCCAGTCCTGTAACCCGGAAGGTGTACACGGTCAAAGGCAGAGCCACGTGTGAAAGCACCTACGTGATTTACCAACTGACCTGCCTACACTGTGAAGCTTTCTATGTGGGAATGACCAGCAACAAACTGTCCATTCGCATGAATGGACACAGGCAGACTGTGTTTGTTGGTAATGAGGATCAACCTGTGGCTAAACATGCCTAGGTGCATGGCCAGCACATCTTGGCACAGTGTTACACCGTCCGGGTTATCTGGATACTTCCCACTAACACCAACCTGTCAGAACTCGCGGAGATGGGAACTTGCCCTTCAGTATATCCTCTCTTCTCGTTATCCGCCAGGCCTCAATCTCCGCTAATTTCAATGGGCCGCCACTCATACCTCACCTGTCATTCAACATCATCTTTGCCTCTGCACTTCCGCCTCGACTGACATCTCTGCCCAAAATCTTTGCCTCTGTATATGTCTGCTTGTGTCTGTATATGTGCGGATGGATATGTGTGTGTGTGTGTGTGTGTGTGTGCAAGTGTATACCTGTCCTTTTTTTCCCCCTAAGGTAAGTCTTTCCGCTCCCGGGATTGGAATGACTCCTTACCCTCTCCCTTAAAACCCACATCCTTTCGTCTTTCCCTCTCCTTCCCTCTTTCCTGATGAAGCAGCCATTGGTTGCGAAAGCTAGAATTTTGTGTGTATGTTTGTGTTTGTTTGTGTGTCTATCGACCTGCCAGCGCTTTCATTTGGTAAGTCACATCTTCTTTGTTTTTTATATATATATGTTGAAGAATGAATCAGGCTGCAATTTCTAAGTATCTTCCTTCAAGGATGAATAAAATTCTTTAGCATTTGACCAATGAACTTCAGTCCAACATCTGCTTTATCATCATTCAGTTTATTTATGGTACTCTTCCTCGATAAATCTGTTTCTGTGAGCAGTATATATATATTATGAAGTGTTAAAAATCTACATCAAGTAATACTCTTATTTTCATTTGAGTGAAGTGACTTGTCCGACATCACTACGGTAATCATCAGAAGATAGAAATAAATAAATAACGTTCTACCTTTCCCAAAAGAATCTGAATGAGATTGCCTTTTTTGAATTAAAGGTGGTTCCATTGTTTCAGAGATCCGTGTTCAATAGCTGCTGGAAGATGGGACAGTTCTCATGCGTATCTGATAAAGAATTTAACAAATACCCTATCGTATCTACTGGCTTCCCCTCTTTTAACTAATTTGCTTGTTTTTCAGTTCTACTATAATTTATCTCAATATCTGTTATGCATCCATCCAATGATTGAAATGCTATTTTGTTATCTTCATTGACACAAATCAGAAGACAGAAATGAATACTTTAGTTTTCTTCTTACCATCTTCCATTTTGACACCAGTATGATCAATGAGCTAGAGAGTTTGTTTTGAGCCACTGTCCAACTTTTGGTAGATCCAAAATCACTTTATCTTCTCAGACAATTCAGATTTTGCATTAAAATTCATTGATCAGTTTTTGCTTATTGTCCTTTGCCTATGTTTTCTGTCTTCGTTTTTTTTTTTTTTTTTTTTTTTTTTTTTTTTCTCACCATTCAGATTTCAGCTACAGATTGTGATTTATTATAATAAATTTACTCTTGGCATTGGCATCAAGTGTTTTTATTTATTTATGCCATTTAGAATTTACTGTAACTTATTTATGCCTTAAGCCAGCTTTTTTTTTTTTGAAACTGGGTGTGCATTACTTTCACAAATAAGTGATAGTAATTTTATGACATTGTCCGGAAAACCCTTCTAGTTATCTAATACCAGGTTCACATTTCGTATTCTGTTCCGTATATAATCCACTGCAATTAATACATGTTATCTACTCAAATTTCTGAGGATACCACACGTAAGTGCTTGTCAGGCTTACAGAGGACATTTTCCATTCTGAAAGAACCACACATATATTCCAAACGTCCTCTGCTAACCAAAGACAGACATGCTTTGTGAAGTGCACATGTGATATATTTGGAGGGCTCTATACTTCTCCACCTGACACAAGTTATTATTTAATTAAGTATCATATGGAAATACACGTGCAGTTTTCAACGATATTTACACAGTACAATATTTATATGTAACAAAATGAATGTATAAGCGTTATGGTCACTAATTATATCACAGGCTGATATCTAGAGAGTCTATCCAATCCAGTGCTGTTGGTGAGGTGTTGATTATGTCATTCCAGCCTCCACTAAAACATCTATTGGAACGTTCCTCTACAATGTATTCAACAGACTGTTCTGCTGCTCCACAGTCACACATTGGGGAGTCTGAGGGTCCCGATATGTATGTGAAGGACATAGTTCTTCCATGTCCACATCAGATTCTGTTGAGCACACACCAGGTTCTTCTAGGTAGTTGGAAGCCTGGTATGCATGTAGGGTCTTCGAGGCCACGGCGAAGTATGCTGGTGTTGTTTTTCCGTTTCTCTTTCCACACATTTTTGATCTCGAATGGTTTGGGTTCTCGAGCCGACCAGAAAGATTTTCGATTTGAGATGCGTGCAGGGTGGATTGAGCAGCATTTCCTAGGCGGGTAGCATTTGGGAAAGCTTTACGTTATTAATCTTTTCCCATTCGCAGGCCACTGCTTCTTGTCGTCCCAAATGTGGTGGGGCAATGCTACTGAGAGCAGACTGCCAAGGTAATGGGGTTGATCTCAGGGTGCCCGTTACAATTCTCATGGTGTCATTGAGCTGGATATCAACCTTACTGACATGCACACTCCTGTACCAGACTGGTGTGCAATATTCAGCCACAAGATATACGAGAGATAAGGGCACTGTACGGAGAGTGTCAGCTTGTGCACCCCAGGAAGTTCCAGCTAGTTCCCGGTTAATGTTGTTCCTGGTCTGTAACTTTTCTGCTAGTGATGTGAGGTGAATCCTGTACATAAGTGATCGGTCCAGTGTGATTCCAAGATACTTAGGATGAGGGTTGTTTTTAACTGATTTGTTACAGAAGGTGATGTTTAGTGGCTGATTTGCTAATCGGTTGTTGAAGTGGAAAGCTGTCACTTCAGTTTTTGTAGGGTTAGGGCACAATCTCCAGTTTCTGTAATAGTCGTCAAGTACTCTAAAGTCTCATGTGAGCACATTTTCTCTCTCCTCTAGGTGCTTGCTTTGATATGCAATGGCGATATTGTCAGCATAGCAGAACTTCCTAGGTATAGTTTCTGTACAGGTTGAGCAATAGTGGGGCCAGGACAGATTATTGTGGTAGGCCGTTCTTAAGTTTATATGACTTGCTCGTTTTATCATGAAGACAAACTCAGAAATATCGGTTTTTCAGCATGTTGGACAGCAGTGTTGTTAGTCTTAGGCATGGAACAGTTTGCTTTAGCTTTAACATTAGTCCAGCCACACGGTGTCGTAAGCAGCAGTTACATCTACAAATGCTACTGAAGTTTTCAGCGCTTTCTGGAAACCAACTTCGATACATGAAGTGAGCGCCAATACCTGCTCACAGCAGCTCTGGTTTTACCTGAAGCCTGCTTGGTAGGGTGGCACTTTGTTGTCAACTGTTTGGTAGATCCTATTGTAAATTAGCCGTTCCAGTAGTTTGTAGCTGACACTGAGAAGGGGAATTGGACAATAGTTTGAGGGATCGTCTTTCGGTTTTCCTGGTTTGAGGATTGCTAGAGTTTTTGCTATCTTAAAATCTGCTGGTATCTGACCATTGCACAACCAGTCTATAAAGAATCTCTGTAGCCATGTTCTTCCTTTTCTGCCAAGGTGGATGATAAATTCTGGGAACACTCCATCTAGACCTGCTGCTTTCCTTAACTTTAGGCATCTTATGGCTTTCTCAGCTTCGCTGTCACTAAAAGGAGAGCTGAAGGGTGACCTTTCATCGAGTGTGCCATCTATAGTTTTGAGCTCTTCTTGTAAACTTTTTGAGCTGCTGCTGTCCAGAGGTACATTGTGTGCTTGTGACTTGACGTGTTGTGCAATCCGCGATGGGGTGATCTGTGGTTCCTGTCTTATTTTTGGTGTTGCTGCCCCTAGTTGCCTGAGCTGGGACCATGCTTTTGCGGCTTGAGTGGGTGAAGTCCAGTTCTTTGGTAGTTGTTAATCATCTTTCTTTCCTTTATCTGTTAAGAGACTGGAGTACCTTGTTGCCTGCCTGTGGGTCACCATGGGCTTCGTATTTCTTGCAAAGCTCTTCCATCTCCTTGTTCCAGCAGGGCACATATTCCTTCCTGAAACCACGTGGTATATTGCATTTTGCTGCTCCTATAATGACACCAACAAAGTGCACGTAATTTTCTAATGTCCCTGGGATCCAGTGGAGATTTCCATCAAATTCCTTCACATAAGACGTCCAATTGACTTTGTTGAAGTTCCACCTTGGTTTTTGGACAGATCTGATTAGAGGAGTTTAAAATCCGATAGCTACAAGCACTCGTCTGTGTTGGCTGTGAGGGAAAGCTTATAACACCTTCTTTCTGTGGATTACTGGGTTGTGTTGTTGATCAGTTGTTAAAATACAGAGATCATGGTTTGTATTAGTCTGCCATGAGGCAGAGTGAAAGATTTTCGAGTCCCTTGCATCATATGAGAGGTGGTGGTGGTAATTTTCGATTCAGGCTGTAAGAGGTTGTCCATTTGGATCATTTGTTCTGTAACCCCACATTTCATGGTGGCTGTTAAAGTCCCATATATAAATTCCAGGATGAGGTACATCTGATAAGGTGGGATTTTGCCACATGTCATTAGGTGGTTTGTATAACACAAGTCAAGAATTGGCATCCAAGATCATCATATAATTGATGGAATCTCTCATTTAAATTGCCCCCCTTAATTGATCGCAGAGGAGGTTAGCTGTCTTGACCATTTCAGCCAGCTGATGAAAGAAATTGGGCTCAAGCCCAGGTAACAGTCAGTATAACTGCAGTCACTAAACTGCAGCTGACTCCAGCATATACAGTCCACATTGCTTCCACATTTCATAGGAGATCCTCCAACAAGACACTAAATGTGCACCAGATTTCCTTGTCATTCAGACTACTATTTTACCCTAGGCCTGTATTATCAATGTACAACAGGAGATCTCAATAACCAATAATCTTGATGTTGGTGATTTTCCGGCTTGTCCAGAAACATCACCATAAGTGTCTGCAGGTGAAGTGAAAAAGACAGTATCTCATATGTTTTGCAAACAAAACATAGTCAATATAATAAGTTGTTGTTGCTATGACCAATATCAGGCAAATTATGCCATCTTCAGATCTAAAATATGGAGTGGGTGATCAGTAATCTGAGCAGGGGTGTTTGTGAAGGATATAAAAACAAGAGCCAATCTAAAGATGGCTTGTTGTGTTGCCCTGTAGGACAAAAATGTTGGCTGTATTGGATAAACTGAGTAAACAGTATGATATAAAATTTTTAAAGCTTTGAGCACTGACATAATAAATAGATAGAAACCATGAAGCTGAAGTTAAGTTACTGCAAAAGTAATTATTACATGTACTTCCGTCCATTTCACATTTTTTTCCCTTGGTCCTGTGAACTACATTCTAAGCATACCTTACTGGTACAGAACATGTATAAACCATGCAAAAATTATTCTATTTTATGTTACTGGATATTCTTTTGTTTGTTCATACATCTTTCAATTGTTTTCAGTGGGTCGTGGATAGCGATGTTGTTGTAGCCCAGTCTAGAAACAACATGTGTATTTGGTACAACATTGATGTTCCAGAACAAGTCACACTAATTACAATAAAAGGAGAAATTGTTGAAATTGTCAGGATGGATGGAAAAACAGAGGTTTGTTACAGCAGAAGGAAGGCTATTTGTACTTTCATCTTTTCTATTTATGATGCCAAGTATTGTAATCTAGATATCTCTTGCATGTACAACAAAAACATAATAAACGTAAAGCAAGTAAAGTAATTCTTAATGTAGTGTGAGGTGCTTCAAATTCTGGTAATTTGAACGGCTTTAAGGTGACAACTTGAATAGCAGAAAATACTGTATGTATGGGGATGGGGGGGGGGGGGGGGGGCACAAATGCTCACATTCAAAGTTTTCACTTTGTGGGATGGTAGGGATAAAATGCAGAACTACATTTCAGGCACTAATTTGTTGGAAGCCACACAGTTCAGTTTTTGTACAGGTGACTCTATGCAGAAATTAATATTTTTTGTGGCACTGGTATAACATTAATATCTGTTAATTTATTAAAAATTTACTTCTGCACAAAAATATTTTGCCAAACAATGGAAAATGTAGGAATCTTAAAGAAAATATTGTAAATTGTATTGACATTAGCCAATTGCATTAGTGTTTTGTATCTGACTGATATATTTAGCTTAACAAGTAGCAGGCAGATAGATAAAATCTAATTTTCGTAACCAGAGGATTCTTGAGTTGTTAAAAAAGGGGAAGAGGTTGAAGGAAATGAAACTAATTGTTAGTTGCAAGAGTTACTCAAGACCCTTCTTTACTAGCATTTTTCTGATTTTATTTCTTTGCCTGTCTCTGCAACTGTTGCTTAGTAAGTACACTACTGGGAAAAGAACACCAAGATTTCATTGACCCAGCAGAGGGAAATTTTATTGACAAAATCTTGAGGACATTTATAGCAAACGATCATACCTGCAGAGCCATAAACATCTGAGTACAGTCGAAAGGATGTATGAAATGTCGACTCTAGTACTCTGTATACCTTCCATTTTCAGCAATGCAGGTTGCAACTCTCCCATGGAGAGGATCATGGAGGTGATGGATGTAGTCTTGTGGAACGGTCTGCCATGCAGTTTCCACCTGTTGCCTCAACTGGGCCAGATCTCTTGGCTGTCTGCAAGATAACATTTTATCCAGTGCCAGATATACTCATTGGGAGACAGATCTGGGAATTGTTCTGGCCAGGGCAGTTGATGTAAACCTTGGAGAGAACACTGGGTGGCACAGAGTATAAGGGGACATGCATTGTCATAGTGAAAAACCACATCATCTTGTTGGTGCATGAGCAGTAGGCAATGGGTTGAATGGTGTTTTGGATGTGCTATGCACTGTTCAATGTTCCCTCTATGATCATCAGAGAAGAATGGCCATTGTAAGATATGACTCCCCACACCTGCCAGGTGTTATCCCTGGTGCTTCTGTCATATAAACTTCAGACATTGGCACTCACCTGCCTGATGCCACACATGGGTATGACCATCATTGGCTCCAACGCAGAAACAACTCTCATCCCTGGAGACAAGAAGTCTCCATTCGCTCTTCCATAAGTGCCTGTGGCAACATCACTGGAGGTGGACTGCATGATGTTGGGGTGTAGGGGCAATAGGTTACAGTAGGTCAAGGCCGGAATGATTTATAAGGATAATTGCCATCTGTATAGTTCAGAAAAGCTGGTG
The DNA here is from genome assembly GCF_021461385.2 of Schistocerca piceifrons. Lineage (NCBI taxonomy): Eukaryota > Metazoa > Arthropoda > Insecta > Orthoptera > Acrididae > Schistocerca > Schistocerca piceifrons. Next base: position 952,237,427 of record NC_060140.1, read on the forward strand.
GTGGAGGGGAGAACCCAGATGGCCTATGTTGATAAACAGCCACTGAAATCAAACCTGTTATGTTCAGCTGCATGTTGTACAACAGTGTAGTCCACTTTACTCTTGTCCACGGTTTGGCAGTGGCCATTCATCCTGGTGGATAGCTGGTTGGGAGCTGGTAGACAACATGGCTGCTTTGGTAGATGGTCTTCACAGACAGGCACTATTAATATTCACATGCAGATTTCCTGTGCCATATTGCCACATGCCCCCAATCCTCCCACCACTTCCAAGAACTAGCTACAGAAGTAACACCCCCCCCCCCCCCCCTTGTCATCCAGTATGGCCCTAGACTGGAACAAATGAACCAAATCTTTTGTTAGGGATTTGATTATATATTGTTATGTCCTGAACAGGGGTGCAACCTACCCAGTATTGTTTCCACCCCTTCTAAATGGTGTTCCATTGCTCACCCAACCTCAACAACATCCAAACCCATCCCTACACCACTCCCAATCCAACGCCCTTGCCACAGGGATCATATACCTGTGGAATACCCAGGTGCAGGACCTGCCCAACTACCCAATCAGCACTTCATATTCCAGTTGTGTCACAGTCTTATCCTACCCCATCAGAGATTTCGCCACCTGTGAAAGCAACCACATCGTACAACAGCTCTGCTGCAGTCTTTGTTCAGCTTTTTATATTGGTATGACTACCAACCAGCGGTCCACCAGGATGAACGGCCACAGCCAAACTGTGGCTAAGAGCAAAGTAGACTACCCTGTTCCACAACAAGCAACTGAACATAACCTGCTTGATTTCATTGGCTGCTTCACAAACTGGGCCATCTGGATCCTTCCCTCTACACCTAGCTTTTCTGAACTGTGCAAATGGGAGCTATCTGTACAACACCTTCTCTGCCCTGAAAATCTTCCACCTTCAACCTATGGTAACCTACTGTCTCCACATCCACCACCCAGCTGTTTTCACCCCCTCTGGCATATCAGCTCTTCCCAACTCATATCTCCTCACACTTACTGTGCATTGCTCTCTGCCAATGCACCCACTAACCTTTTCCCCTCCTCTATTCCTCACCTGTGTGCTCCCTTTTTCCCTTCCCTCCCTTTCCCACAGCCACTTGATACTATACCAGGTAGTCCTGTCTGCCACCCATAGTCCCTGCATGCACTGCCAGGCAGCATTGTTTCTCTTCCCTCACTTGTACGCTGCTATCTCTCCCCGTTCCCCACTGCACTATGGATTGTTGTTCCCATTTGACACATTGCAGTTTAAGTCTGGCCTGAGCAGCCAGAGATCAGAGGTCACATGTTTGTGAGGTGAGCTTGTTTGTGTGAATGCATGCATGTTTTTCTTTTCTGATGACGGTTTTGGCTGTAAGCAGTCTTTTTGTTGTGCCTGTCTGCAACTCTGCATGTCATCTTTACGCAAGTCTGTCCTTTCCATAATTGTTGATATTCCAACCTGGACTTTCCATTGTTTGACTTCATAAGATGCAATGATCTTGGTGTGAATCTGTGCATCACCACTGTCCAGACCCAGGCTGATGGTCATGTGCACCTCCTGCTGACCATTGGTGATGACATGAATGCACTGGGGAGACTTTTCATCTCATGTGAAGTGCAGTTCTGTGGTATGACCACCCAGCCTCACATAGACCCACTATGTGCCCTCACACAAACTCCGCCAGTTGCATAATTGGTTTATGTCCAAACTGTTACTGCATGCTAACAATGTTGCAGACAAAGACAGAGCCATGACCGGCCATGACCGACCTTATTTGAACTCTTCTGTTGGGAGAGTTAATTTGGAGTTGGAACGGCTGCTTGGGTCAGGTGCGGGGGCTCATATTGGTGTGGTTCCTGTTGATTCTCTCAGTAGGTGGGACTATACCAGGCACAGCCTACATCTCAACAGGAAAGGGAAGGGGAAACTGGCTGGGGTAATAGCAGGAAATTTAAGGGGGGGAGGCACTGCCATGAATGGTAAAATACCAGTGGTTGCAGGTGTTGGAGCAGCACCTTTTTTAGGATAGGTAAGACAGAAAGATGTCAAGTTCTACGAGAGGTCAGGATTGAAACAAATCTTCAGTTTAGGAAAGAAATTAAACAGCACAATTCTAGCACATTGGATCACCAATCACAGCTGTCAATTATAAATTTTCATCAATCACCAGAAATTTTATCTCCACCAAGTTGTATCTCAGTCCTAGGTAATTGCATTGATGAATTAAAGTCACCCAACCCAGTTGACATAATCTGCCTCTCTGAACACCATGTGACCTCTGGTATACGAACTAGGCCTAAGCACAATGAGAAACTCAGACAGGAGTGTACTGCAAATGTTAGAATAAGGAAAGGTTCTCATAAAAGTATAATTAAAAATCATGTAAGTATATTTCATCAAAATATTGGGAGTTTAAAGAATAAAATAGATGAGCTTCTGGTTTGTTTAGAAGATTTAGAAGTTGAGGATGAAATAGATATACTATGCCTGTCTGAGCATCACATTGTTACTGATATGAATAAGGTAAATGTAAGTGGATATAAGCTCTCTGCACATGTAATGAGAGAAAGGAGAAAGGAGGAGTTGCCATATATGTCAAAAGTAATCATTGTGCAAAAAGTATAGAAACAAAAAAGTTTTGTGTAGAGAAACATATAGAAGCATGTGCCTGTGAGCTTAAACTAAATAAAGGCACATTTATAATTGTAACTGTATATAGGTCCCCATCAGGAAATTTTCATCTATTTCTGAAAAATCTGGACTCCTTGTTGTGCTATCTGTCAGACAGGGGGAAGCAAATTATTATTTGTGGGGACTTCAATGTAGATTCTCTGAAAGAGGGTAATAGGAAAAATGACCTTGAAGTATTACTCAGTTCTTTCAATTTGACACCTGTTATTGATTTTCCTATTCGGGTGGTAAAGGATAACAGCTCACTGATAGATAACTTCTTTATAGACCAAGATAAGTTTAACCAGATAAATGCTCAGCCTGTTCAGAATGGCCTTTCTGATCATGGTGCACAGCTAGTTACAATATATGACATAGCTCCATTCAGCAGTACTAAACAGTCCTCCAAAGTAGTACGTTCAGTCAACGATTTAACAATTGCAAATTTCAGGGAAAGCCTACAGCAGTTAGACTGGGATGAGGTGTACCGTGAACCTGACGCCAATTTAAAATATAATTTATTTCATGACATTTTTGTAAATGCATTTGAAAACTGCTTTCCCAAGAAAATAGTTAAATATACTCGTAAGAAACCTTGTAACAGACCATGGCTTACTAAGGGTATAAAAATATCTTGTAACCGGAAAAGGGAAATGTATCTGACAGCAAGAAAGAGTAGTGACCCTGAAACTATCAAACATTATAAAAACTACTGTGTTATATTAAGAAAAGTTATTAAAAAATCCAGAAGTATGTGTATCATGTCTGAAATCAGCAACTCTGATAATAAAATTAAAACAATTCGGAATATTATTAAAAGAGAAACAGGTCAACCAAGAGCACAGGCAGACAGTGTTACCATCAAATTGAATGAAAACTTTACGAACAAAAAGTCAGAAGTTGAAAATATTTTTAATAATCATTTTCTAAATGTTGTGGATATAGTAGGATCCAGGTGTTCATTAGAAGATGCTAGGCTGTTAATGGAAGAGGCCATACCTATGCAATTTGATACAATTGAATTCTCACCCACTTCTCCCTCTGAAATTAGGAAAATAATAAACTTGCTTAAAAGCAAAAACTCACATGGAATTGATGACATTTCCAGCAAAATATTAAAAGCTTGTTCTCAACAGATAAGTAAGATTCTCAGCCACCTGTGTAATAGCTCTCTGGAACAGGGCATTTTCCCTGATAGACTGAAATATGCTATTGTTATACCTTTGCATAAAAAGGGGGATAGATCTGATGTCAACAATTACCGTCCAATCTCCCTTCTAACAGCTTTATCCAAAATTTTTGAGAAAGTAATGTATTCAAGAGTAGCTTCACATATCTGTAAAATGAAGTACTAACAAAATGTCAGTTTGGTTTCCAGAAAGGTTTTTCAACAGAAAATGCCATATATGCCTTCACCAATCAAATTTTGAGTGATCTGAATAACCGTACACCACCCATTGGGATTTTTTGTGATCTCTCAAAGGCTTTTGATTGTGTAAATCATGAAATTCTGCTAGACAAGCTCAAATATTGTGGCATGAGTGAGACAGTGCACAAATGGTTCAATTCGTACCTAACTGGACGAGTGCAGAAAGTTGAAATAAGCAGTTCTCATAATATGCAAAGATCAGCACATTCCTCAAATTGGGGAACTATCAAGAATGGGGTTCCACAAGAGTCAGTCTTGGGTCCTTTGTTGTTCTTAATATACACTCCTGGAAATGGAAAAAAGAACACATTGACACCGGTGTGTCAGACCCACCATACTTGCTCCGGACACTGCGAGAGGGCTGTACAAGCGATGATCACACGCACGGCACAGCGGACACACCAGGAACCGCGGTGTTGGCCGTCGAATGGCGCTAGCTGCGCAGCATTTGTGCACCGCCGCCGTCAGTGTCAGCCAGTTTGCCGTGGCATACGGAGCTCCATGGCAGTCTTTAACACTGGTAGCATGCCGCGACAGCGTGGACGTGAACCGTATGTGCAGTTGACGGACTTTGAGCGAGGGCGTATAGTGGGCATGCGGGAGGCCGGGTGGACATACCGCCGAATTGCTCAACACGTGGGGCGTGAGGTCTCCACAGTACATCGATGTTGTCGCCAGTGGTCGGCGGAAGGTGCACGTGCCCGTCGACCTGGGACCGGACCGCAGCGACCCACTGATGCGCGCCAAGACCGTAGGATCCTACGCAGTGCCGTAGGGGACCGCACCGCCACTTCCCAGCAAATTAGGGACACTGTTGCTCCTGGGCTATCGGCGAGGACCATTCGCAACCGTCTCCATGAAGCTGGGCTACGGTCCCGCACACCGTTAGGCCGTCTTCTGCTCATGCCCCAACATCGTGCAGCCCGCCTCCAGTGGTGTTGCGACAGGCGTGAATGGAGGGACGAATGGAGACGTGTCGTCTTCAGCGATGAGAGTCGCTTCTGCCTTGGTGCCAATGATGGTCGTATGTGTGTTTGGCGCCGTGCAGGTGAGCGCCACAATCAGGACTGCATACGACCGAGGCACACAGGGCCAACACCGGCATCATGGTGTGGGGAGCGATCTCCTACACTGGCCGTACACCACTGGTGATCGTCGAGGGGACACTGAATAGTGCACGGTACATCCAAACCGTCATCAAACCCATCGTTCTACCATTCCTAGACCGGCAAGGGAACTTGCTGTTCCAACAGGACAATGCACGTCCGCATGTATCCCGTGCCACCCAACGTGCTCTAGAAGGTGTAAGTCAACTACCCTGGCCAGCAAGATCTCCGGGTCTGTCCCCCATTGAGAATGTTAGGACTGGATGAAGCGTCGTCTCACGCGGTCTGCACGTCCAGCATGAACGCTGGTCCAACTGAGGCGCCAGGTGGAAATGGCATGGCAAGCCGTTCCACAGGACTACATCCAGCATCCCTACGATCGTCTCCATGGGAGAATAGCAGCCTGCATTGCTGCGAAAGGTGGATATACACTGTACTAGTGCCGACATTGTGCATGCTCTGTTGCCTGTGTCTATGTGCCTGTGGTTCTGTCAGTGTGATCATGTGATGTATCTGACCCCAGGAATGTGTCAATAAAGTTTCCTCTTCCTGGGACAATGAATTCACGGTGTTCTTATTTCAATTTCCAGGAGTGTATATTAATGACTTGCCATTCTATATTCATGAAGAGGCAAAGTTAGTTCTCTTTGCTGATGATACAAGTATAGTAATCACACCTGACAAACAAGAATTAACTGATGAAATTGTCAATACTGTCTTTCAGAAAATTACTAAGTGGTTGCTTGTAAATGGACTCTCACTGAATTTTGATAAGACACAGTACATACAGTTCTGTACAGTGAATGGTATGACGCCATTAATAAATATAGACCTTAATCAGAAGCATATAGCTAAGGTAAAATATTCCAAATTTTTAGGTGTGTCCATTGATGAGAGATTAAATTGGGAGAAACACATTGATGATCTGCTGAAACGTTTGAGTTCAGCTACTTATGCAATAAGGGTCATTGCAAATTTTGGTGATAAACATCTTAGTAAATTAGCTTACTATGCCTATTTTCACTCATTGCTTTCATATGGTATCATATTTTGGGGTAATTCATCACTGAGGAATAAAGTATTTATTGCACAAAAGCGTGTAATCAGAATAATAGCTGGAGTCCACCCAAGATCATCCTGCAGACATTTATTTAAGGATCTAGGGATATTCACAGTAGCTTCTCAGTATATATACTCTCTTATGAAATTTGTTATTAACAACCAAACCCAATTCAAAAGTAATAGCAGTGTGCATAACTACAATACTAGGAGAAAGGATGATCTTCACTATTCAAGATTAAATCTAACTTTGGCACAGGAAGGGGTGAATTATACTGCCACTAAAGTCTTTGGTCGCTTACCAAATAGTATCAAAAGTCTGGCAGATAACCAACAAGTATTTAAGAAGAAATTAAAAGAATTTCTGAATGACAACTCCTTCTACTCCATAGAGGAATTTTTAGATATAAATTAAGAAAAAAAATTATAAAAAAATAAAAAATTAAAAAAACACAAAAATTTAAAAAATTTGTTATATTAACTTAAGTATGTTGTTAAATTAACTTAATTATGTCATGTATTGGACAATTTGACTCGTTCCACATCATTACGAAATATCGTATTCATGATCCATGGAACTAATATTAATCTAATCTAATCTAATCTATGCCAGGGCAAACTGGCTGCTACTGGCTCTGGAGTTGAAAGATTGCTGAGAGGCATGCAACATTCCAAGCCTAATAAAGTAGTTCATGGTTTGTCTGCAGTGTTGTGAGTTTAATCAGTGCATTAATTGTCCTTTCGTAGTGTCCCAAACAACTATGACATGCCTTAGTTACTGGGTTCAATATGTTCTTTTTCCTATTTTCCAGTAGTGTAGAAATTTTTTCTATCTGCATGGTGATTCAAAAAGTAACAACAGTTTCAGTTGATCTTACAAGCAAACTATAAGAGATAAAGATACATTGCCCACGCCAGTGGATAGAGGAAGGCTCAAAATTTTGACACAGTTGTGCGATTGTTTGCATATAGCAACATGGTGACTACACAACAAGAGAAATCATTTTGTTGGTTGGAATTTGTGTGAAGTCAATCCACTGTTGAAGTGCAGTGTGCATTCTGCCATCGGTTCAGCAAGAAGCTGCCTCTGCACAAGCCGATTTGAGAGTGACATACAAAGTTCTTGGAAGTTGGTTGCATACACAAATGGAAGAGCCATGCATGTTCATTGAAAAAGCTGAGTGTATTTGAGATGTGTTCACATGGAAGCCACAGAGTTCCATAAGGCAGGCAGGCCAGGAACTTTATTTCCCTGAAACAATAGTGTGGCATGTTCTGAAATGACATCTGCACAAGGAGCCCTACAAGTTGCAGTTATTGCAGCAATTGCGTCCCAGTGACCATAACAGAAATGATGAATTTTGCATTTCAATTCTCCAGGATATGATAGAGGTCACTCATTCTGTATAACTCATCTTTTCGGACGAGTTGGCATCTCATCTGTTCGGTAAAGTAAACTACAGTAATGTAAGAATCTGGGGTTCACAAAATCCTGGCATTGTTGTCTAAGATGAAAGAGATTCACTGAAGCTGGATGTATTTTGTGCTGTTTATGTTCTAAATGGTTTATACACCTTTCCTTTTTGCGGAGGAAACTGTGACACAACTATCATATGTGGAAGTGCTGCAAAACTAGTTGTTTCCTCAACTTCACGAACATTTCAATTATGTTATTATTATGCGTGATACCACCCCACCTCACTTTCCCCATGAGGTGTAGTGTTATCTTAACAATACCATCCAATAACTGTGGATTGGAAGAGGTGGACAACGAGATCTTGTTCATTCTTTTTGGCCTACAAGGTCACCAGACCTCTCACCTTGTGTTTTTTTTTCTGTGGACAGAGCTCACCATCTCCAGCACTGTCAATAGAACTGACTGTGGTCCTTTGGTGCAGAGCCGAGTGGAGGGTCTGAATCAGAGGCTCAGATGGTTCTTTGACAATGTAGGCTGCAGCCTTGACTTGCATCATCGTATGGTGTGTTTCAGGGTTCCGCTTAATAGGTCAGAGTCCACTACACACAGAAAGCAGCTACACAGGTAGCGGGGGCTGTGTGGAAGTGGCTGGGCAGTTTTTTTCGGTTAGAGGGCCTCTTGGAACCCAGAAACGTCGTCCGTCTGAAAGGGGGTAGGTAAAACACAGTAAGTTAGTTGTAGAAACAATCGGTATTGTAGTTGTAAATTGTCGTAGCTGCATTGGGAAAGAACCTGAGCTCCAAGCCCTAATAGAAAACACTGAAGCTCAAATAGTTATAGGTACAGAAAGCTGGCTAAAGCTGGAAATAAGCTCAGCAGAAATTTTTTCTAATGATCTAACAGTGTTCAGAAAGCATAGATTAAATAAAATTGGTGGTGGAGTATATATTGCTGTCAGAAGTAGTTTACCTTCTAGTGAAATTGAAGTAGATAGTTCCTGTGAAATAGTATGGGTAGAGGTTATACTTGACAATTGGACTAAACTATTAACTGGGTCATTTTACCGACCCCTGACTCAGAAGATGTAGTTGCCGAATAGTTCAAAGAAAACTTGAGTCTCATTTCAAATAGGTACTCCCCTCATACAATTATAGTCGGTGGTGACTTTAATCTACCCTCAGTATGCTGGAAAAATTATACGTTTAAAGCCGGTGGCAGGCATAAAATGTCATCCGAAATTGTACTGAATGCTTTCTCAGAAAATTATTTTGAAAAATTAGTTCATGAGCCCACTCAAAGCGTAAATGGTTGCAAAAGTGTACTTGACGTCTTAGCAACAAATAATCCTTGACCAATAGTGAGTATTGTGATGAATACAGGTAGTTGCTGCTAGGCTGAATACTGTAACTCCTACAACCATAAAAAAGAATCGCAAAGTACATCTACTTAAAAAAGCTGATAAAAATGCTATTAACGCCTTTTTAAGAGACAGTCTGCGCTCCTTCCGATTTGATCTTGTAAGCGTAGAAAAGTTGTGGAATGATTTCAAAGCAGCAGTTGAGAGATATATACCACATAAATTAATAAGTGATGGTACTGATCCCCCTTGGTACACAGAACGGGTCAGGTCGGTGTTGCAGAAGCAGCAAGAAAAGCATGCCAAATTTAAAAGAATGCAAAATCTCCAAGATTAGCAAAGGTTTGCAGAAGTTCGAAATATAGTGTGTACTTCAATATTGAGCAAGCAGTAAAGGAAACAAAAGAAAAATTTAGTGTAGGTATTAAAATCCATGGAGAAGAAATAAATCTTTGAGGTTCGCCGATGACATTGTAATTCTGTCAGAGACAGCAAAGGACTTGGAAGAGCAGTTGAATAGAATGGACAGTCTCTTGAAAGGAGGATATAAGATGAACATCAATAAAAGCAAAACGAGGATAATGGAATGTAGTCGAATTAAGTCGGGTGATGCTGAGGGAATTAGATTAGGAAATGAGACACTTAAAGTAGTAAAGGAGTTTTGCTATTTGGGGAGCCAAATATCTAATGATGGTCAAAGTAGAGAGGATATAAAATGTAGACTGGCAATGGCAAGGAAAGCGTTTCTGAAAAAGAGAAATTTGTTAACATCGAGTGTAGACTTAAGTGCCAGGAAGTCATTTCTGAAAGTATTTGTATGGAGTGTAGCCATGTATGGAAGTGAAACATGGACGATTAATAGTTTGGACAAGAAGAGAATAGAAGTTTTCGAAATGTGGTGCTACAGAAGAATGCTGAAGATTAGATGGGTAGATCACATAACTAATGAGGAGGTATTGAATAGAATGGTGGAGAAGAGGAGTTTGTGGCACAACTTGACAAGAAGATGGGACCAGTTGGTAGGACATGTTCTGAGGCATCAGCGGATCACAAATTTAGCATTGGAGGGCAGCGTGGAGGGTAAAAATCGTAGAGGGAGACCAAGAGATGGATACACTAAGCAGATTAAGAAGAATGGGAGATGAAGAAGCTTGCACAGGATAGAGTAGCATGGAGAGCTGTATCAAACCAGTCTCAGAAGACCACAACAACAATAACAACAACTTCAATCCAAGATGCTTTCAGTAATTTCCACAATGAAACTCTGTCTCGAAATCTGACAGAAAACCCAAAGAGATTCTGGTCACACACAAAGGACCCCATTGACAAGGTGCAATCAATACCTTCACTGCACGATAACAACGGTGAAGTCACTGATGACACTGCCACTAAAGCAGAGTTATTATACACATTTTTCTGAAACTCCTTCACCAAAGAAGATGAAGTAAATATTCCTGAATTCCAGTCAAGAACAATTGTCAAGATGAGAAACATAGAAATAGATATCCTCGGTGTCGCAAAGCAGCTCAAATCACTTATAAAGGCAAGGCTTCCAGTCCAGATTGTATACCAGTCAGGTTCCTCTCAGAGTATGCTGATACAATAGCTTCATATTTAGAAATTATATACAACTGCTCCCTCACAGAAAGATCTGTACATAAAGACTGGAAAACTGCTCAAGTCACACCAATACCCAAAAAGGGAAGTAGGAGTAATCCATTGAGTTACAGGCCCATATCACTAACATCAACTTGTAGTAGGGTTGTGGAACATATACTGTATTCAAACATTATGAAGTACCTCGAAGAAAATGATTTATTAACCTGTAGTCAGCACGGATTCAGAAAATATCTTTCTTGCAAAACACAACTAGCTCTTTATGCTCATGAAGAAATGAGTGCTATCGACAGGGGATGTCAAATTGATTACATATTTTTAGATTTCCTGGAGGCTTTCGACACCATTCCTCACAAGCGTCTAGTAACCAAAGTGCGTGCCTGTGGAATATCATCTCAGTTGTGCGACTGGATTCATGATTTCCTGTCAGAAAGATCACAGTTTGTAATAATAGGTGGAAAGTCATAGAGTAAAACTGAAATAATATCCGGCGTTCCCCAAGGAAGTGTTATAGACCCTCTATTGTTCCTGATCTATATTAACGACATAGGAGACAATCTCAGTAGCCATCTTAAATTGTTTTTGTAGATAATGCTTTCATATACTGTCTTGTAAAGTCATCAGATGACCAAAACTAAATGCAAAATGATGTAGGTAAGATATCTGTATAGTGCGAATTGTGGCAATTGACCCTGAATAAGGAAAAGTGTGAAGTTATTCACATGAGTACTAAAAGAAATCAGCTAAATTTTGATTATGCTATAAGTCACACAAATCCAAAGGCTGTAAATTCAGCTAAATACTTAGGGATTACAATTGCAAATAACCTAAATTGGAATGATTACATAGATAATATTGTGGGTAGAGAAAACCAAAGACTGAGATTCATTGGCAGAACACTTAGAAGGTGCAACAGGTGTACTAAAGAGACTGCTTACACCACGCTTGTCTGCCCTATTCTGGAGTATTGCTGTGCGGTGTGGGATCTGCATCAGGTGGGACTGACGGATGACATTGAAAAAGTATAAAGTAGAGTAGCTCGTTTTGTATTATCGTGAAATAGGGGAGATAGTGTCACAGACATGATACATGAATTGGAGTGGCAATAATTAAATCAAAGGCATTTTTCGTTGCGACGGGATCTTCTCATGAAATTTCAATCACCAGTTTTCTCCTCTGATTGCAAAAACATTTTGTTGGCACCCACCTACATAGGGAGAAATGATCATCATGATAAAATAAGAGGAATCAGGGCTCGCACAGAAGTGCTCATTTTTCCTGCACGCCGTTCCATAGTGGAACAATAGAGAGACAGCTTGAAGGTGGTTTATTGAACTCTCTGCCAGGCACTTTATTGTGAACAGCAGAGTAATCACGTAGATGTAGATGTAGGTGTAAAAGACAAGAGTCTTTGCCCCACCTATGGCAGCTACTCTTCAAGGTCTGAAGAAGCAGATTAGTTGAAGCTGTCAATTCAATCAACAGGGTCCTGTTGATTCATGTGTGGAATGAAATGGATTACCATTTTGATGTTTCTTGAGCAATGCATGGTGCTCGTATTGAGTGTACGTTGTAGCATCTGTGCGAACATAAAACTTTTAACCTTCCTCTATCCAGTGACGTTCAGTATTTTTCTGCCTTTCACAGTTTGTCTGTAATAAACACTGGAAATCTGTTCTTTTTTTTAATCGCCCTGTATATTTGCATGTAGTTTTATTTTGATGATAGTTGTACATACAGATGTGTTGTAATTTGTGTTAGAGGTTTTAGTACCTTGCATTGGATATTTTTGTAATATGTTTCAGGTTGTTGTGCAAGAAGGTAGTCATCAGCTTGGTTATGAACTTGATGAGGGACTCGTTGAATTTGGGACTGCTTTGCATGATAATAACTTTATAAGAGCCATTACATTTTTAGAAAACTTGGGAGATAAACCAGAAGCTGAAGGAATGTGGACAAATCTTGCCAATATAGCAGTTGCTGAGAATAATTTAAAAATAGCACAAAGATGCTATGCAGCATTAGGTGATGTGGCATGCAGTCATTTCCTCAAGGAAACCATAACAACAGCTGAAAACTATGCCAAAGAGTATGGTAAATACTCCCTTTGTATATGATCAACAATAACATAAAACAAAATCCTCTGAAATGTGATTAGTGATTTATGTCCTAAACTGTCATTTGCCATCTGCATCTGCAGTCTGGTGGATATTTCCTAATCATTGCCTCTAGTACGTCTTAACAAAGTCATAAGTCATTCATATGTATCAGTGATCAAAGCAATAATTGTAAGTTGAAGTACATAACTATTTATTTATTCAGCCAGGGATCATCTTATATGTCTAATACTATAATGTGTGTGTGTGTGTGTGTGTGTGTGTGTGTGCGTGTGTGTGTGTGTGTGTGTGTGTGTGTGTGTGTGTGTGTGGGCGCGCGCGCACACACACGTGCATGGATGTGTGTGCATGTGAATCTGAGATTGCAAATAGAGGAAAGTATAAATTATATGAAAAAAGATTAAAGGTAGCTAAAGATTAATGTAAAAGAGCAGTTGTGTAATTGGTCAGCATGTAGCCTTGTAGAATAAAATCAGCTCTGCTTTCAAGCTGTGAGATTGCAGATGAAATTCTTAGGCTTTTGTCATCTGTCCCTGCCACCAGCTTCTGGTTAAAATTACTGGCTGACAGGGTTGGCTGGTGTTCAGTTTGTGTTACACCAAACACCCACAGACATTAAACACTCATTCTTCCTGAGCTGTATATTTGAATGGAATGGAAAGAAACTCTAATAACTGGTGCAATGTGATGTACCATCTGTCATATGCATCATAGTAGTTGGAAAAGTACAGATGTAAACGTTGATGTAGATATTGATAAGGTAGCAGCATCCAGAAGCTTGCAGATGAAAGGCAAAATGATGCATGCGTAAGAAGGAGAGTTAGATAGCTTCTAATAGTTACAGACCGTTGCAGGACTAGATGACATCAGGTGAGTTGATGGGATGGTACAACATTTTAAACTTCCACTTCCCTGTAAGTGTCGCATACTCCATGCGCCACCTCACATCATTCTGTCCAGCAGCAGAACAGAGCTACTAAAAATGCTCAACTCACCTTCATGTGCATGAGTCATTTCCTCCTTGCCTAAGTAAGTAGATCGCTGAGCCAATCTTGACAGTCAGCTGGAGACAGTGAAAGGAACTACTGCTGAAAGCTTAAGAATTTAATTTGAAATGATGCAGCTTGGAAATCAAGAAGATTTTATTCTGGCTTGCAGCTGCAAAACACTCTTGAGTAAAGGCTGTGTACTACATGTAAATTAACTGATGTGTTTGACATAATATCGAGGGATCACAATTATGATCTGTGGAACTGTTAGGCAAAGTCGGACCATGGAAAGTCCAGGTCAGAGTTGCCAGACATATCGCTCATAAGTCTGTCAGATGTGCCTGCTTATGCAAATGTGTGTGTGCATTTTCTATTCTGAAGAAAGCTATGGTCAAAAGCTAAATGATTAATGGACTTTTCATTGTGCCTGTCTGCAACTCAGTGTGTCATTTTCGTGGTGAATAGCAATCTATCCTTGCGTTCATTGTTAACTAACAGTTAGGAAAAATCAGGGCTTGAAATTTATATCAGTGTTGGAACTGACAATTTTATACAGGTTTATAGAAAAGCACTATTTAGAATTTCGGAACTCTTGAATTTGATGTGGACTGAGCATATTACGAACAAATTTTCTGGCTAATGAGAATCAATATTATAAGCTGTTAGTAATGAAACTAATAGTTTAAAATTTAAAACACGTGCTTATTCAAATAAAGCATTATTTATTTTATTATAAAAGAGGTTTTTAGTGTATTGTTATCACCAGAAGAATATGAAGATGATTTCAATAATTGTGAGTCACAATTCGGTAAAAGGTTCATCTGCCAATAAGATAATTTTATTCAGTGAATCTTGTTGGAACTAGCCATAATTACTGTTTAAATGTGGTGTTAGCTGTTACATAAATAATCACATTTACAACAGGATTCATGCTGATGGTTGATTACAAGGAAGAAAGGAGCACTTACCTAGAATATACTGAGCTCATCACACTTCAAGACACACTTTTATTATTCTTTCCACTTCCTCTTATTATTCTTTCCACTTCATTGATCAAGTATCCGCTTACCTATGTGACTTTTCTAACAAAATGAGAAAGTTGCCAAGAACTGCAGGCGAGAAAGCTGTAGCAGTAGACAATAGGAGAAAAATCGCCAGTGCAAAGTTTTCAGTAGTCAGTACTTTCTGGAATTTTAGATGTGACAAGGAGAATAGTTTCTTTATGCTAAATAAGGAAAGAATAAACTGAAAGGAGTACCACAGATGTTAGAGAAATGGGCAGCTACGGAAAAGAAAAAAAGGAAACAAACGGTGAAGAAGGAGCAGTCAAGAAAAGTAAAGACAGTAGAAGCTGCAAAATGTGAAAGGGAGATATAAATGGAAAATAAATATATGTGAATAAATATTTATAGTCTTTGCAGGCACAACTACAACATATCATTTTAACTACAGTTAAAATGATATGTCTTTAAATATGTCTGCTTGTGTCTGTATATGTGTGGATGGATATGTGTGTGTGTGTGTGTGTGTGTGTGTGTGTGTGTGTGTGCGCGAGTGTATACCTGTCCTTTTTTCCCCCTAAGGTAAGTCTTTCCGCTCCCGGGATTGGAATGACTCCTTACCCTCTCCCTTAAAACTCACATCCTTTCGTCTTTCCCTCTCCTTCCCCTCTTTCCTGATGAGGCAACAGTTTGTTGCGAAAGCTTGAATTTTGTGTGTGTGTTTGTGTTTGTTTGTGTGTCTATCGACCTGCCAGCACTTTCGTTCGGTAAGTCACATCATCTTTGTTTTTAGATATATTTTTCCCACGTGGAATGTTTCCCTCTATTATATTAACTACAGTTATTTGTTATTAAAACCTACAGATGTATTTGTCTGTTAGTATACATTTGGAGTTGTTCAATTGTCCTGATAGTTTTTTGTAACGTGACGTGATGGAATATTTTAATAAATTAAGGGCAAAAGCATTGGAAAATGGGTAAGAGTTGGGTGCTGAAGAATGGAAAGGATATTGACAATAAAATTAAACAGTACTTCAGGTAACTGCTGGATTGATGGTGTGAACAAATACAGGATGTATCATAATTAATGACATAAATGCATACAGTTGAAAGTCTCAGTAAATATTGGGTCGAAAATACATACCTTAAGAGCTACTAGCAATTTTTCATCTTCGATACTGTGAGTTCAAATCTACTGCAAGCTTTTTTCTTTCAACATTTTGGGAAGTAGCAGTATGGACCAAAACAAGGAAAAAATCTCCAGTAAACATTTGCTCTAAAATCCATACCTTAAAAGTTATGAGCAATTGTTCATTAGAAGAGTTGTGTTTCCAAGTAGCGAAGATAAGTACATGCTCATAGCTTTTAAGGTATGCATTTTAGAGCTGGTCATTTTTTTCTTGTTTTGGTCCCCATTACCATTCCCCAAAATATGGAAAGCAAAGAGCTTTCAGTAGAAGAGGTTTGCTTCACAGTATCGAAGATGAAAAATTGCTCGTAGCTCTTAGGGTATGAATTTTCAACCCTATGTTTACTGAGACTTTTTTGCTTCTAGTATTGAGTACTTTCAACTGAATGTGTTTACACCATTAATTGTGATACATCCTGTGTATGCCTTAGAGCAAATTCCAGCCTTCAACTTTTGAGGTGTTGGGGCAGGGAGGGCAGTTCAAATTAATTGTGTTGGGCAACAGGTGCCACAGATACAAATATTGTTATGCTACGCACATTCTACGACAGGGTATTTTGGGTTACCATTATGGATTCCATCTGTGTAAATTCATTTTTACAAATAATGTAGTGCTGTCGTGACAAAATATAAAAATGGCAATGAAATGAACACCCATAGCTGCTTACAGGCATTGACATACGTCAACAGGGACAGATGAAAATGTGTGCCCTGACTGGGACTCGAACCCTGCTTACATGGCAGACGCTCTATCCATCTGTGCCACCAAGGACACAGAGGATAGCGCGACTGCAGGGATTTATCTCTGGCATGCCTCCTGCGAAACCCACATTCTCAACGTATTGTCCTGCACTACATTCTTAGTGCCCCCACCCATTATACTCATTATTCGCGGCGCGTTGCCGATTCCCATAAGAGTTCGGGCACTGTTTGTGCATTCGCACAGAAGAAGAAGATGGTCAAGTGGCCGGTGAGCCTTAACTATATATATACTGAGATGGTATTTGTTCTTTCGGACATGTCCGAACGAACAGATACCGTCTCAGTGTAAAAATATAAAAAGACTGCTGTTATCCATCAAGTCATTAATATATGCCGTACATCAATACAGAGAAGTTTCCTTATCCCTAGCCAGAACCCAGTCCCACATATTCCTCCTGCGTTGTTGCTTGCCTCATGCAATCCCCCCCCCCCCCCCCCCCCCCCCAGATGGCCTTATCATCAAATTACCCATCTCCGGCTGCCACCTCTTCTTCCACTATGACATCTATCTGTTCAGATTCTGCCAATCCTTAGCCCTCAGCAGCATAGTCCTGCAAAACCATATCAACCAAGCCAAAACCTTCTTGCAGTACCTGCTCTCCATCCATAAAATTCTCCTGCCATGCAATCCCAAATTCCTGGCACCCATAATACACATTGAAACTCTTGCCCTCCAGGAACTAGAGCGACATGCATAATGCCACCTCAGATAACTCTCCATCCTGCTCGCTTCCCACTCCCACTTTGGAGTACCATTGTCCACCATCTCTACAACAACTCCAAACCTCTTCCCATGTCTCCTCATCGCTGACAAATGCTGCCCTGCAAACCTACGACATTTACCATACCCTCCAAAATTCCCTCCCACCACCACTTAGAATCCAGAACCTAAACAGACCCAAAACACAGTCCTTTCCTACAGAAGCCTTAGCCCCACAAAAATATCAATCCTTTCCAAAGGCCTCACCTTTTGCCCCACTCCCAAATTTAATCAAGCAGAACTTGTTGAAGACCTTCTCCCCTTCTCTACAGTTGGAACACTTTTTCGCCACCAACGCTACCAGTCAGACTCAACCAAAGACCAATGTTGAACCCTGCCTCACTCAGTTCACTCCTCCATCCAACCATGATCCACTGCCACTGCACTCAAACACCCCTCTTTTAACTTTCAAGAATTTCTTCACCTTGAACCTTGCCTCACCATCATCCCCCAAATCCCTCAAGATGCTAACTAACATTACATTCACAGAAAGAACTGCAGCCCACCATCTAAAAATTGATCCTGAACTTATGATGCTGCATGCATTCATAGGTTCCACCACTGTTGTTTTGAACTGGGAGGATTACCTGGCGGGAGGGCTCCGCCAGATGACAGATACATCCATGTACAAACCTTGCCACATGACCCCATTCCAGAAATCCAGTCTCCTCAAATCCTTAGGTCCATTCCAGAACCTCTCCCCGGAGTCCATCTCTCTGCTCACTCCTACCATTCCCCACACTCCTACCTGCTACATGCTTCCTAATGTCCATAAACCCAACCACCGAGGATGCCCCATTGTGGCCGGTTAGTGTGCCCCCACTGAGAGAATCTCTGCCTACATAGGCCAACACCTTCAGCCTATTACTCAAAACATACCCTCCTATATAAAAGATACCAACCCTTTCCTCCATAAACTCTCCACAGTTCTTGTCCCTTTACCACACAGTGCCCTGCTCATCACCCTTTGCACTAACATCCCTAATACCCGTAACCTTACTGCTGTTGAATACTACCTTTCCCAATGCCCAATGGATTCCAAACCAACAACCTCCTTCCTAGTCACCATCACCAACTATATCTTCACCCACAGTTACTTCTCCTTTGAAAGCTTTACCTACAAACAAATCCGGTGTATGGCTATGGGCACCTGCATGGCACCATCCTATGCCAACCTATTCATGGACCATCTGGAGGAATCATTCCTTAACACCCAGAAACCTAAACCCCTCACCTGGTTCAGATTCATTGGTGACATCTTTGTGATCTGGATTGAGGGTGAGGACACCCTATCCACATTCCTTCAGAACCTCAACAGCTTCTTCCCTATTTGTGTCACCTGGTCCTACTCAGCCCAACAAACCACCTTCCTAGATGTTACCTCCACGGCAAAGATGAATACATCAGTACCTTTGATCATATCAAACCTACTGACCACCAGTAATACCTCCACTTCGACAGCTATCACTCATTCCATACAAAGAAGTCCCTTCCACACAGCCTAGCCACCCATGGTTGTCACATCTGCAGTGACAAGTGATCACTCTCGAAGTATACTGAGGGTCTCACTGAGGCCTTCACAGACTGTCATTATCCACCCAACCTTGTACAAAAACAAATCTACTGTGCCTTATCTTTCAAGACTCCCGCAACCTTCCAAAGTCTCACCATCTGGCCACAGAGGAGCATTCGCCTCGTAACTCAGTACCACCTGGAACAGGAGCATTCGTGCCTCAGATCTCTGTAATAGACTTAGATGCAAGACCTGTCCCATACATCCTCCCACCACCACATACTCCAGTCTGGTCACAAACTTCACCTAACCCCTGGTGGCAGAAGGCAGATGCTGACAGTAGTAATTTATTGTACCCAAGAAACATTGGAGTTCTTTGTAAGTAGCCGGATGCGGCAATGACGTGATGGCCTACACGCGGGATCTGGGAGGCTGTATTCCATCTGTGGAGACTGTGTAACCCAAAAATGTGACAGAAGACTGGCGCAGTTGGAATTTGCCCTTGTTGATCTTGACGCTGTTGGAGTTCAAGGCCTGGAGGACCTTGGATAAATGATTTTTATGTTCTTCAGCCGAGTTACTGAAAATGAGTATGTCATCCAGATATGCAAAGCAAAACTCGAACTGTTGCAAGATTGTGTCGATGAAACGTTGTTATGTTTGTGCCGTGTGTTTCAGGCCGAACGGCATGAAGTTGTATTGGAACAAACCGAGCGGCATGATAATAGCTGTCTTTGGAATGTCTTCCGGTGCTATGGGAATCTGGTGATAGGCACGTTTACAGTCAATAACACTGAAGATTGTGGCACCCAATAGCATAATGAGTGACATCGTTTATGTTCGGCACTGGGTAATTGTCCATGATGGTATGAGCGTTTAAACATCTGTAGTCACCGAACATTCAGAAAGAACCGCTGTTTTTGGTGATGAGGCGAATCGGTGAGGACCAGTTGCTGTCCAACGGTTACAGGATACCTGCCTCCAAAAGTTCATTAGTTTGCTGCTGGGCCGCGTCCAACTTAATGGGGTTGAGGTGTCTAATCTTGCGCCTAATAGGAGGGCTGGTAAGTGGTAACTATCTTGTGTGTTGTTCCGTCAGTGACGGAAGAAATGAGAACTGCACACTAGACTGAGCAATATCCTGACATGAAGTTTTTGGACAAGTGAGGCACGACGAAGTGTAACTGTTAGCGCGAGTGGGAAAAGGCAGCATGAAAGTCACATGCCTATTACGTGAGCACGGCATGCGTTTGTTTGGAGAGGTCAGCTGAGCATGCAGCACGGAGCAGATCGGGATGTGCAGCGACGGTCTGTTGTCAGCCTTGCCTTGGGTAACCAGCGCGGGCAAGAGAGGCATTGGCGTCATGCGGGGAACAGTGATGGTCGCCGAGTCACGTGGCTGGCGCACGAGAGAGGGGGAACTTTTATTAACACGTGGGACGGCTGCCTGCACTGTGGATGTGGTTGTATCGCACACACGACTGTCATTAGAAGCACTGTTTGAAACACATGGCACTGAACATGGCGAGCGCGTCAGGGGTGCAGTGTCTACTGGATGCGAATCGTCACACGCAATTAATGTTTTTGGACCAAGCTGCTGAGTGTCCGAGCTGGTGTCTGCTGGAGAAACAAGGTTAGGTGGCAGTACTGTGGACTGCAGTTTCAGCAGCGAGGTATGTGCCGTGACAAGCTTGTTGTAAGTGTGTGCTATTCGTTATTTCAGCTCGTCGTTTTCCCGGTGGAATTGTGCCGCTGAGTCGTATTCTGACAGTAGGTTAGTGACGCAGGTCACAACATCGCTTGCGAGGGCGGAGCACTTGCGTACTAACTCACATGCCACGAGAGAAACAGAACGTGGAACATAAGTGCAGGTGCACAGTATCTGAGTTTTAGTGGGATGGTGTAGCACCGAGACCTGAACCACGTTCGGAGAGAGTTTGTAATGGGACAAAAAATCCATACCGAGAGTTGGTTCATCGATGTCAGCAATGTAGAAAGTCCATGGAAAACACAGAGAAGGAGATGTGTGCACCGTAACTGTGACAGAGCCTGAGGTTTGTAACATTGATGCGTTGACAGCTCGCAGAAGTGACCTCGTCAGTGAAAAGATGGGGGGAGCCATCGATATAGGTATGATAGACAGGTCAGCACCAGTGTCGACTAGGAAAACGAGCCATGACGAAATGTCAGTTACGTATAAACAACTGCTTGTGTGGGTGGACGAGTGGACAGAGTGCAATGCATGGAGACACCTGTGAGGTTCCCTGCAGGACTCAGCGTCGTTTGGGTCCTGCAGTCAGCTTGGGTGCTGGCAAGGTAACTGGCACTTCTTAGCATTATCGCCGAAAACCTTGTGGTACAAGCAGTAGGGATGAGCCGGATGTGGTGGTGTAGAAAGCATGGATGTGGAACAAACTCTGCCTCTGCCAGCAGACGGCAGTTAAACAGGAGCAGATGTGCTGAACAGTGTTGAGTGGTGAGGTGGTTGGTGTTCTCATATTAATGCATACAGCTTGGCTGCGATGCAGAGATGAGAGCCAATTGACTTGATGGAGTGTGGTAGCAAGTGAATCTGTGGGTCGGTAGGCAATTTGGCGGACCATACCGCCCACAGAGTGATGTCCAGCATTGTCTGCTCACTCACGAGCAACTGAAGGCGGCGCCAGTGTTGTGATGGAGTTCAGTCCCCTATGTGTTTCTTGTACAAGATCTTGATGATTAATTCTTGTGGTGAGCAGGCGAGTCGGTCCATGATCATTTTCTTCATGAACTCGTACTTCTATGGAGGCAGTGGCGAGAGGAGTAGATCGCAAATTAAGTCTGAGTGATCCTGAAGGTGCATGACGAGACACAGGAATTTAGAGTTGTCATCGGACACATGATGCAACTCGAAAAAATGCTCAACAAGTGCAAACCCTGATACAGGGTTGTCTTGATGTAAAGGAGGCAGCTTCGGCAGACGACCAGGGGAAGAGGACGAAGGGGGCTTCGGTGTCCCTTGGAAAACCAGCTGGTCCGTGGTTGGAGGGGCCGTACAGCAGACCGGCACAGTAAGCGTAGGTGTGTTACTGGCTTGCCCTTCCGTAGCAACGGCGGGTTGCATTGTCCTTGATGTGTCGCAAGAACACGAAGCAGCTGGCACGGTCGGTACTGTGGGAACGAGCGGTTGCGCAATACGTGCGGGGGTCCCGTAAACTGGACTAGAGATTACAGGTACTGAATTGAATTGACTCACCCCAGACATAATGCGGAAGGCAAGCATGGCAGACACAGGCGGTGCTGTAGGAGAGGCGAGCGGCTGAGCGACCGAAACCGGGGCCCCCTGCGAGAGGGGATGGGGAGGGGTGTGTGGCAGGGGGCTGTGGGTCGGTAACTTGTATGACCAAAGTTTAAGTTCTTCTTAAGTGAGCATGGAGAATTGTGTGCACTAAAATGTTCTTGATTAGTTTGCCAATGAGGCAAAACTGGAACAGGTCGTGGTTGATAGTGGCCGGGTGCATTTTGCAATAATGGCGGTGCTGCACGTGGCACAACAGTAACTGTTATTGTGGTCCGTTGAAAGTCAAAGTATGTGTGCGAATGTAGATCACTTTTAGCGCTATACGATTGATCAGTAGGTACACAGTTCTGAATATTATTCACTTCACACTTCACATGTTGGTGAGCACAGTCCAGCAACACGAAACCTGAATCCATTGTTTGTGTTAGTGGTATAGCGGTCGACCGTTGTAGAGCGACAAAGTTTGAAGTTAACGTGGCTGGAGATCGCGAAACACTGTGAATTAATGTAGAACCGGTCGTTGACGAAGGAATGAAGATGTCCAGCAATCGTTGTTGTGCTTCCAAATCTTTGAACAAAGCATTGGGTGAGCTAGCCATGGCGTTGTGCGCATAACTTGTTGATTTGCAACACCTGGCGTGGAAGTTGCGGAAGACGTAGAAGCTTCGGGGTCCCCAGTATGGGAACGGGATACAATTATCAGTTGAATGCAATAACTGTCCCCATTAAATTCCACATAAACATATATTTCGCAGTAAGTCATATATGTATACACAGCTTGCGATACAGAACAGAACTAAAAACTAACATGGAGGCTTGGCAGAGCAATAAGAGTCCAAAGCTGGTGTTAATCGTGGTCGATACAACCTATCGACGCCACAGCATTATCATCAGAACTGTTTCAAATTGACAGATACAGTTATCTTTTTGTTTTACAAGATTTAGAAAACTGAAATGGAATGAAGGAAGGAGTGGGTACTGTGAATAAATGCTGAGATGGAAGGAATTAACGTAAATTAAGGCCAGGTGGGTGGCGAGAACGAAGGTTAGGTTAGGTTAGGTTAGGTTGTTTTAGGTGTAGGTGGTAACTAACACTACAACATGTCCTTGGTTCTCGCCATCCACCTGGCCTTAATTTAATTCCTTCCGTCTTCACATTTATTCACAGCAACTACTCCTTTCTTCACTCCATTTCAGTTTTCTATATTTGTCATTGTCTGACTTGTCTGTTTTTCACCATACTCACTCCCACCTCTGTTACATACAATGCACTTAGCTTTTCTCTCTTATTAACTCGTGCACAATGTTTTGCTGGTAATTTCTGTCATGCATATTACCCTGTCTTCCACCTTTAAGCTCTCAGGATTTCAAATCTCGTCCAGTGCAGTCCCCAACAATCATTTTTTCTCATCCCGCCCAATAAGTCTCCCCTGACTGGGGGGTTCTGGGTGACTTTTTTAAACTGTACCACTTTCCCTAATTCTCTCCAGTTCGGCTGGCCACTGTGGCCGAGCGGTTCTAGGCGCTTTAGTCCAGAACTGCGCTGCTTCTACGGTCGCAGGTGCGAATCCTGCCTCGGGCATGGATGTGTGTGATGTCCTTAGGTTAGTTAGATTTAAGTAGTTCTAAGTCTAGGGGACTGATGACCTCAGATGTTAAGTCCCATAGTGCTTAAAGCCATTTGAACCATCACCTCCAGTTCTTTTCCTTCACCCTCTTCTTTCCCCTTCAACTTTTCTACCAGAAGAAGGCGCCACTGGCTCAGAAAGCTTGTGAAAGTTCAGTCATTGTGTGTGTGTGTGTGTGTGTGTGTGTGTGTGTGTGTGTGTGTGTGTGTGTGTACCCCTGCCACTGCTTGGTGAGTAGATTTTTTTTCTGTCCATTTACATTATATTATAAAGTTAACAGGATTGCTGGCCAGGACATTCCTTGCTGAGGGAGAGAGGGATATGGAGTGTGGATGATTAAGAACGATAGGTGGATCACTCAGACACCAGGATGGAGCGGATTCATTTTGAGTGAGGACAAGGGAGGCGTTGCTGTTTTACTTGATTTTTAGTGATATTGACGGTACATTAAACAACTATCTCTTGTTTCAGTTTCACAGTCTATTTTCTGCTGTTAAGAACTGTCTAGCCATTCTGTATTATATTTTCCCTTGATGCAATCTTAAGAAAGCCTCATAATTTAGTTTTCACTGCTTCTTTTGTTGGCCTAAAATGGATTTCAAATTTTAGCTTTCCTGTTAATTTTCTTTGTTATTTTTAGAAACAAATTAGATGTTTTCTAAATTTTAAATTTTTTCAGGTGGTAATGGAATGCTGTGTCCTGATGTGTTGGCTCGTATGGCAATGTTCAATAAAACGTTCAAAGAAGCTGAAGCCATATATATTGAACACAACAATCTTGACAAAGCAATTGAAATGTACCAGAAACTTCACAAATGGGATGAAGGTAAGACATGAGTATTTAGTAATCGTTAATTCTCATACTCTAAATTCTATACAGGCAGGATAAAAAATTATACCTGTTGTTTCTTGTCTCACACTGGCCTAATAGTAGTCAATAATGATGGATTAATAATGTATTGGTTAAGTCTCTAGGCAGTTTCTTCAGGGAACAGAAGCAAATAAGGATGGGCAGGGTATAAAGGTACGTTGGAGCCTCAGAAGAAGTAAGTATGAATATATTTATGGAAAATCAAAGATGAAAGTCGAGCAGTTATGAACCAGGGAAGATGCTGGGTGGCATACTGTATTGTAAAAATAGTCGGTTACCAGGTGAATGTTCAGACAAAACGCTTCCTTTGAGGTTGTGAAGCAGCTATTGGAATGGACCACATTATGCTGACAATGCTGATTTATTTGGTCCTTGGTAACAATTTGCTGGATGAATGAATGGGTGGATAATTGATTAATGGCCATACAGACATGGGAGCCTGTGCAATGTAGGCAGAAGCTGGTGGATTGTGTCACTGATTTGGAACTTAACCCTATGTGTGAAACTTAACCCTGTGTGTGATGGGGTAGCAATTGGAGTGATAATGCTGGAATAAGAGATATTTTGTATTTGTTTTGGGCAGCTCTTGCATCTGTGTTTTCCATGTGCATATGACATATGACAGAAGCTGGGAACAACAGCGGCACAGGATTAGATAAAGAAAGTATTTCTGCTGGATAAGTGGTAAAACACGATTGTTAGTGGCATAGGGGGAGGGGGGTTAGATGTGAGAATATTCCACATTTTAGGGCACAATTAAAGAGAGTCAAAGTCTTGTCAGGTCTCAGTTGGTTTAGTTTTAAGTGCTACATTGTGAGTAAAGGAGAAACAGTTATGGGTGAGGATATAGTTAGTTACTCTGAAGTCAGCTGAATGATGAGAGAGGTAGTGTATGATGGTTACAAAAGTACAGGTACTGGTAATGTTGATGTAAAAGGAGATGATACTTCTGTTATCATCATTATTTTAACTCATTTATTCTTCTCATGAGAATAATGTTCATTTCTATTAGTTTTTCTTTGTTCATTCTGCTACTCTTCCCTGTTTTTGGTACTTTTGGAAGTCATATCACAGATCATATAATTGCTATTTCTTTGTGCGTTCCATCTCCAGACAACCAACTGAGAAGCAACTTAGGGTCACTATCACACTTTGCAACATTACTTCAGCACCATTAGGTAGCTTGACATTGTGGAAGGCATTGAAATAGATATGATATAGAGGGGAATGATATATTAGAATTATGGAATAATGGTACAACTGCTTAACAGTAATTTTATTACAATCTGTAGTTAGCATGCAATCAGTAGTTATCACTCATGAACTTCATATGGCTAAGGTTGGCTTTAATACTACTCTACTACATTTTACAGGTCTTCACTGGGTAACTGGGAAATTTTCATGAAAAATTTTGGTGAATTATTGTGCTCTCTGTCGGACAGAAGGGAGGGACTATCAGCCTGTGGTGATTTTGATGTAAATTTCTTGAACGTATCTGACAGGGAAAATGATCCAGAGATGCTGTTACCTACTTATAATGTAATAGTAATCATAGATTTCACTTCCAGAGTTGCCCACAATAGTAGTATTCTTACAAAGAGCAGAAGTTAAATAAAGACATGCCTATCATGTGATCAATGAACTGTCAGATCATAATGCACGGTAGTCATCTAATGTAACTTTGCTCTATGTACAGATCAGAAACACTAAGATAACAGCGAAAAGCAATTGTTTTTTATTTATTTATTGTCTTTTTTTGCATATAGTCACCAACTGGCGACTTTTACAAATGTCATAGTATTTTTATACAATTTTTGTACAAAGAATAGGAATTTGCAATTCACATTTACAAGAAGCCACTTAAGGGTGACACACGTGGCAATATATGGTACAGTACTTCATAATGCAACATACAGTTGTTTCATAGTATAGGTATCTGAATTTACAGCACATTGTTACAAAAATAATATATATTACAATCACCTCAGAATAGTACATTGTATAGATGGAAGAGTTAGGTCTACATTTAATATCAGTGTTCATTCAGTGAGAACAAACATTTGAGAGTTAAGAATGATTTAAATTCCCTTTTGAATACTTTACCTCTGTGGCATCTTATAGCACTTGGCAGTTTGTTAAACCATATCTGGCCATTTATCCAAGGACTATGATCTGTTGTCTTTAGTTTAGTTCTGTTTCTGAAGTAGCAATCTTTTTGTCTTCTGTTATGGGCATGCACATCAGAGCACTTAGCTTCATTATTTTTATGGTCCACAAAGAATGTTATTAGTTTGTACAGATACAAGGAGTATACATTTAGATATTTATGTTGTACAAAGGTTTCTCTACATGGATCTCTGTATCCTAGTCGATGCATGGTCCTGATTGCTCTTTTCTGCAGTGTTAGGATTCTGTTCATGTTCCTCTCAGCAGCACATCCCCATACCTCTATTCCATAATTAATATATGCAAATATTGTCCCAAATAAGCAGTTTTTAATGTTTGTTCAGAGACTAATTTTGATAGTTTGCTAATTAAGTGCAGTGAACTTCTGATTTTATTGCATACAACATTGGTATGTACTACCCATCTAAGATTTTTGTCTAGGTATATCCCCAAAAATTTACATTTGTCGCTGTTTACTTTTTTGATGCCACTTATATTATCAATACAGGTTTGGTATGAATTACCTAGTTTAAATGGTAATAGCTGGGATTTACTAATATTGACTTTTAGACCTTGATCATAGAAGTAAGTAGTTATTTGACTTAAGCCATCAGTTGCAGCCAATGTCAAATCATTAGTTTGTTTGCAAAAGAACAAAAGTGAGGTATCATCTGCATAACTTACTAGTTGGGAGTGTGGAGGTGCCTCTAAATCATTAATGTAGACCAGGAAAAGGAAAGGGCCCAATATGGAGTCCTGAGGTACACCTTGTTTTACTGTTTCGTAGCTGGACTGGAAATGTTTGATCTGACCATTAATTTCATAACTCAGCTTTGTACACTGCTTACGATAGGTTAGATAAGTGATCAGTAGTTGTATGGATGTGGCATTTATATTGTAAGTTTCCAGTTTGCTTAGTAGTAGTTCATGGTTCACTGCGTCAAATGCTTTAGTAAGGTCTAGAGTAGGAAATCTACTCAGCATGCAGCAGCAGGAGTACACACATATAAAAAAAGCTTTTAGGAATAGAAGCTTTCGGAGCCAGTGGCTCCCTCTTCCAGCAGAAGGGTTGAAGGGGAAGGAAGAGGGGTGAAGGAAATGGACTGGAGAGATTTAGGAAAAGGGAAAAGAGTTCGGAAAAGTCACCTAGAACCCCGGGTCAGGCGAGTCTCACCCGGGAATGAGAAGAAAAACCAGATTGTTAGGGACTGCACCGGACAAGATTTGAAAATCAGAGAGCTTAAAATGGGAGACAGGATAATATGCAAGACAGAGATTGCTGTAAAACGTCATGAATGAGTTAATAAGAGTCAAAAGCTTAGTGCATTTTATGTAATAGAGGTGGTAGGAGGACGGCAAAAGATAGGCTAGCCAGAAAATGAAAGATGTAGAAACTAAAATGGAGTGGAGAAAGGAGTAGATACTGTGAAGAAATTCTGAGATGGAAGAAATTAATGTAAATTAAGGCTAGGTGGTTGGCAAGAACCAAGGACATGTTGTAGCACTAGTTCCCATCTGTGGAGTTCTGAGAAACTGGTGTCTGGGGGAAGGAGCCTGATGGCGCATGTTGTGAAACAGGCACCAAGGTCACGACTGTCGTGTTGTACAGCATGCTCTGCAACAGGAAATTGTGTGTTGCTGGTATACACACTCTGCCTATGCCCATTCATCCTAACTTATGATCTGATGGTAGTCATGCCAATGTAAAAGGCCGAACAATGTTTACATAACAGCAGGCATATGACACGTGTAGCTTCACAGGTGGCTCTCTCTGTGATAGTATATGTTTTGCCTGTTACAGGGCTGGTATAGGTGTTCCCTGGTATAAGTGCTAGCTGGAGTTTGTGTAGGGCAAGTGCTGGAGAGGGGACAGACAAATCAGTTGGAGCCGTAGGGTAGGGAGATGGATGCGGAGGGAACGTAGGGTCTGACAAGGATATTGCTGAAACCGGGAGGGCGACAAAAAGCTATTCTAGGTGTGGTGGGCAAAATCTCGAACAAAATGGATCTCATTTCAGGGAATGATTTTAGGAAGTCATGGTCTTAAATCATGCCCTGGAATGAGATCCATTCTATTGAGATTTTGCCCACCACATCTGGAATAGCTTTTTTTGACCCTCTTGTGGGGCGGCGGGTGGAATAATTGTTAATGTTCCTATTATTTATTTAATGCTGTTGTTTGCCATTCTCAACACTGGCTCTCTAACTACAATATTGGCAACCAGAAAGTGATTAGCAAAACGTGAAGCCTGTAATTAGAATTCCTAGTGCCCACTTCATCTGAGAAATACATTTATAGCTACAGCTTATAGCTCTGAGGCATTAGGAGATTGTCTGGGATTCACAATCAAAAACCATTCTCTCTAAAATGTTCACTATATTCTGAAAGTCACAGACCAAAAAGAAACCACACAATCCAAGTACCAGAGCAGTTCACAGTCTAATGGACTGATGCAACTATAACTGTTCAAATTAAATGTTTAAGTGAATGCTCGCCATAATTTGATGATAATGTGCATTAAACGCCACTCTAATAATGGTAGAATGTCTGTCCTGCGGCGGCACGTGAAAATACGACATTCGCAAACTAAAGATAGATCATTAACGTCATCCCAAAATTAACACTTCACTCGAAAACGATTTCATGATTACGCGTATCCCGAGTAACTTATTATGGCATCCGAGGCTGTTTATATCAACGATACCGACGCGATGCGACTCCCGGCACAGATGGTGCGCTAATTAGCGTCTGGAGAGAACTGGGGCCTTTTTTTGTCTCGCGCAGCGTTCTTACATATAAGGCCGCAGTGCGGACGGCTAAGGGAAAGCCTGATCAAATCTGCTCTCTCGACTGGCCGCTGGGCTAGTAATGCACCACTTTAAGTTATCGAATAAATCATTGCTTCCTTTGCTGATGGCCAATGAAGCTCTCAATTTAAATGTGCAATCAGCACACAGGTAAGTAATCATAATGAAAGTCTGACATGGCTAAGTCAAATATTTTGGGCGAGATAATTAATTTAATTACACTACATGCAGTAGACGAGCTCTGAACTTGCCCTTTGGAGATACGCTATCGCAACAGTTTTATAGTTATTCAGTTGAAACTTCTCACATCTTTATTATTGTAGCGGATCTCCCTTCTACTTAAATTTAAACATCCTAGCTTTATTTATTCGCCTACTTAATCTATCTTGCTTCCTTAATTTCTAAGACAAAAACTAGAAAATCATGAATTTCAACTAAAATTTCAATTTGTGAGATCCAGAATACTGTTTCTACTAAATTATTACGCAAAAGGAATCTAAATATAAATATTAAAGTTTCCAGCTCTTTTCTGTTGCGCCAATGATTTTTACAGAAAAACATCCAAATTTCAAAAATGGTTAAAGTTATTGAACTGATATCCAACACATATTGATTTTGTATTACTCCTGACATGCTAGAAACGTTTCAGGTTATTTACTTCATTTTAAAGTATTGCGCAATATTTATGACGTCAGAGCTAGTTACAACGGACTAGGCTGGCACACAATGGAAACTCTGATGTGAATTTTACAAGGCGTGAGTATGCTGCTTCCCTACATCACCCTCTACTTAATTTTTTGGAATGTAAATGAAAAAAAAATTAATTACAAAAAGGGAAGCAAGAGTACAGCTTAACTCCCTATGAAAATTAAAATCAAAATGTAAACATATAGAAATATTAAAAGAAAACTTTTTACCTACTTCAATTATTTAAATTGGTGGCATGTTCACTGCCTCTTAAGCACCATTATCACTCAAAATTTAAGCAAAATCAATGAAATGTTTGGCATACATATTGCCTTAGAAACATACATATTGTGAAGAAACCATGGGTAACAGAAGAAATACTTCAGTTGATTGATGAAAGGAGGAAGTACAAACATGTTCCGGGAAAATCAGGAAGACAGAAATACAAGTCGCTGAGTAGTGAAATAAATAGGAAGTGCAGGGAAGCTAAGACGAAATGGCTGCGGGAAAAATGTGAAGACATCGAAAAAGATATGATTGTTGGAAGGACAGACTCAGCATACAGGAAAGTCAAAACAACCTATGGTGACATTAAAAGCCACAGTGGTAACATTAAAAGTGCAACGGGAATTCCACTGTTAAATGCAGAGGAGAGAGCAGATAGGTGGAAAGAATACATTGAAAGCCTCTATGAGGGTGAAGATTTGTCTGATGTGATAGAAGAAGAAACAGGAGTCGATTTAGAAGAGATAGGGGATCCAGTATTAGAATCGGAATTTAAAAGAGCTTTGGAGGACTTACGGTCAAATAAGGCAGCAGGGATAGATAACATTCCATCAGAATTTCTAAAATCATTGGGGGAAGTGGCAACAAAACGACTATTCACATTGGTGTGTAGAATATATGAGTCTGGCGACATCCCATCTGACTTTCAGAAAAGCATCATCCACACAATTCCGAAGACGGCAAGAGCTGACAAGTGCGAGAATTCTCGCACAATCAGCTTAACAGCTCATGCATTGAAGCTGCTTACAAGAATAATATACAGAGGAATGGAAAAGAAAATTGAGAATGCGCTAGGTGACGATCAGTTTGGCTTTAGGAAAAGTAACGGGATGAGAGAGGCAATTCTGACGTTACGGCTAATAATGGAAGCAAGGCTAAAGAAAAATCAAGACACTTTCATAGGATTTGTCGACCTGGAAAAAGCGTTCGACAATATAAAATGGTGCAAGCTGTTCGAGATTCTGAAAAAAGTAGGGGTAAGCTATAGGGAGAGATGGGTCATATACAATATGTACAACAACCAAGAGGGAATAATAAGAGTGGAAGATCAAGAACGAAGTGCTCATAGTAAGAAGGGTGTAAGACAAGGCTGTAGCCTTTTGCCCCTACTCTTCAATCTGTACATCGAGGAAGCAATGATGGAAATAAAAGAAAAGTTCAGGAGTGGAATTAAAATACAAGGTGAAAGGATATCAATGATACGATTTGCTGATGACATTGCTATCTTGAGTGAAAGTGAAGAAGAATTAAATGATCTGCTGAACGGAATGAACAGTCTAATGAGTACACAGTATGGTTTGAGAGTAAATCGGAGAAAGACGAAGGTAATGAGAAGTAGTAGAAATGAGAACAGCGAGAAACTTAACATCAGGATTGATGGTCACGAAGTCAATGAAGTTAAGGAATTCTGCTACCTAGGCAGTAAAATAACCAATGACGGACGGAGCAAGGAGGACATCAAAAGCAGACTCGCTATGGCAAAAAAGGCATTTCTGGCCAAGAGAAGTCTACTAATATCAAATACCGGCCTTAATTTGAGGAAGGAATTTCTGAGGATATTCGTCTGGAGTACAGCATTGTATGGTAGTGAAACATGGACTGTGGGAAAACCGGAACAGAAGAGAATCGACGCATTTGAGATGTGGTGCTATAGACGAATGTTGAAAATTAGGTGGACTGATAAGGTAAGGAATGAGGAGGTTCTACGCAGAATCGGATAGGAAAGGAATATGTGGAAAACACTGATAAGGAGAAGGGACAGGATGATAGGACATCTGCTAAGACATGAGGGAATGACTTCCATGGAACTAGAGGGAGCTGTAGAGGGCAAAAACTGTAGAGGAAGACAGAGATTGGAATACGTCAAGCAAATAATTGAGGATGTAGGTTGCAAGTGCTACTCTGAGATGAAGAGGTTAGCACAGGAAAGGAATTCGTGGCGGGCCGCATCAAACCAGTCAGTAGACTAGGGGGGGAGGGGGGGAAGCCTTAGACAAACACATATAAACAGATAATTATATCTTAGCAGTCTTTTCTAAACCTGAAAGAAAATTTCACAAATCATAACAATTTCATTTTTACACATGTGGTTGTAGCCGCGTTGGCTGGCGTTCTACACTTCCATTCACAAGGGTAGAGGAGGGGAAGTTGCTATGGTGTGCATCCTTCACGTTCACTCTAAATTACATGGGGAAAGGGGAGGGGTCACTGTGAGTTGTGTCCAAGTCACTCCACGCTTTCACGCAGCTACCAGGCTGCCATTATCTGGTTTGTCCTGTAGAACAAACAAAAAGAGTGCCTCAGATTCTGTTCATTTAAAATCTAAGGATGGGTCACAATGAAATGGGGATATATATATACATTTTATCTTTCAGTATGTTGCTGGAACAAAGTTAACAGAACTTTTTCAATTTTTACTCTCGCGGTTACTTAACTGTCATAAAATCGGTAAACAAATGGCTCAAAACGCCGTTAGTCACGTACTGGAGAAAATTTATGCTTAAGGCATACAATCATGAATCCTATTTAATCTCAATTTATTATTTCTGGGCCGGAACACTGAACCAATGCTCGGTACATTCCTGATACATTTGTATTTTATTTACTTAGATGACTCATCTTCGATTACCTTATTCTTAGAGATAGTATGAGTATATTTGATTAGTAATTGTCTTCTCAGCTTCTTTGTACATGTGGTAATAGTACAGTTCTGAGTGTTTAAAACACACTACGCTTAGTTGACTACTAAATCCACTTATCAGTCCACTGCTGTTGTGTCAGTTCCACATCTGCAATTGTGTATTTACTTCATCTAAGTGTATTTATCCTGAGCTATAAATAATGTTTCACGTCTGCCATTATGTACTTACTTACTTTGCTAGTGTATGAACTTAAGTAATACTCACTCCATTAAAATTTAAAGCACAGGATAGCACATTTATTTCATATCCATAGTGTATTGCAGCTGATCAGTTTGCTCACATTGCAATCCCTTTCCACTTGATTGGATGCTGAAACCACAGGTAGTCTCTCTCGACCTACCACTAAAGTGCATTAAGTAATTATGGCCGAGCGTAATGTTAAATTCCTTAAACCTGTAGGACATCATGAGCTGCTCTGTTGCATCTACCATAAAGGTACCTATGGTTGCATTCACGCCTCCAACTCGTAACCTCAATACATGTAGGTGTGTCCTGTCACACACTACACCAAATAACGGCCAGCTCCAACCTTATAAATATTTCAAGGACGTGTCCTTCACGTCTCAACCACAAACACTGTTCAATTCTATTACACTGCCATTCCTTGCTACACAAGGTGAGTTCATTCTTACAACTTATCTGCATATTTTTCATAACACTAAGCAATCTCTTTTACTATTAATTAGTTAGCTCTACAGCATACACTAGATCTCATTGCCACTTCAGATCCTGCTTGTAAACGAACTTGTATATCTTCTTTAAATATTATTGTGGGACCATTTCCAATAAAACAACACTTTGTACTTACAATATTACCAGGGTTCTATACATACTTGTTACTCAAATACATTTGTATCTTAATTACGTCACTTCTCTATTGTTTATGTCACTGTTAGGTTTGTCACATTAGGTATTTTCTTCACTAATCGGTGGATATAATGGTTACAGAACTCATGGCTTGATAGCCATGACGGAAAATTTTAGTATTTGAGAGTAAGAGCTGAAATTTTGGTGGATAGGAAAGATGAAGAATGAGTGAGACCTGAAAAGGAAAGAAGATCTCACACAGCTGGGATTGCACAGCTGCCACACTGTTCATAGGTTACAGAACAACTTCCTCCCTACAGAATTCATTAGCTTAATGCTGGTTTGATAGTCATACCGGAAGATTTTAGTATTTGAGAGTAAGAGCCGAAATTTTGGTGGATAGCAAAGATGAAGAATGAATGAGACCTGAAAAGGAAAGAAGATCTCACACAGCTGGTACTGCACAGCTGCCACACTGTGTAGAGGTTACAGAACAACCTCCTCCCTACAGAAGAAAACTGGCTTCTTTCAAAGTCAACAACACTCTGATATTTTGACCAGAAATCTATGCCAATTAAAACCTCAATACTGAGATTATTTACAATTAAGCATGGATGATCAATTAAATTACCATTAATGTTAAAGGGCAGCAAAGCTTCTTGTTTTACCGTTTTTGACACCTAGCCAGTAGCACCAATTATTCTTAGTCCTGATACCCTCATTACGGTAAGCTTGTCTTTACTAGGTAATGCATCAAAGAAGGACTGAGATATCGCACTCACCTCACTTCCACTGTCTAAGAGACAACGTACATAGATACCCAACATATTCACTATTATTATAGGGTGGCTTATTCTAGGTTGTACAAGTGGTTCCTCAAACTCATCCAATAGTTCCTTTTGGATTTGTCTCCAACTAAAGTGATCAACATCTGTCTTCATTACATTTAGGTCAAAGTGTGTAGGGGTTTCCTGAATTACATTTTCAGCTGCCTCTTCCAGTCGGTCTATTAATTTTAAATCGAAACACCGCATGACGTCATTACATTTAGTTTGCTGAACATGATCCAAATTACTGTAGTCTGAGTGATTCTGCGCCTCCAGACCGGGCATAACACTAGTTACAGCTAAACCACTTTCACTATTATCGTCGGGTTCCTTCTCAAGTGACAACTGGTCACAGCTACTGGGTTCATCAACCCCCAACAGGCTATCCTCTACATTCTCACTTACCTCCTGTCGTAAATCTATTAGTACAGTATCAACATCCTGCACAGGCACTTTAGATAACACATCATCCTCATCGTAAATATAATCATGAATTTCTTCTGCTTCTTCACCTGACAATTCAGTATTTTGTAGCTCTTCCCTACCGTTACACTGCTGCGCCTTCTCTTTCTCTTCCCACTTAGAAAGTGTCTCTAACACGGTATCTATCAAATACTGTGAGTGGTTTAATATTTCTGCAGTATCATTGGATGCTACCGACCCATCACCCGAATCCTCAGTTTGAGTATTCTGATCTGTCATACTAATTACTGTAATTACTGGCTTAGGAAAAGCAACCGCCTGGTGAGCGCCAGTATCTTCATAGACAGGAACTAGTTTTCCAGCCTCTGCATACTACTGTTACCTTTATTTGCATTATAGTTTACTGGCACAGCATTGCTTTCAACACTGTTGTTTACTTGCACATTTTTGTTAGGAACAAAATTACTATCATTCGGATGCCATTGTTGGTTCTGGTAATTATTTCTCCAATTCCTACCTTTCTTAGGATGGCAAACACCTACTGTTCTGATGTTTACATTGCCATTCTGCTCGTTCTTAAAATTACTACTAGTGTTATTAGCATTTCTGTTATTACGTGCTTGCTCCTCATTGGCAGCCACACGCTCTACACGTTCCAAATATTCAATGAAACGATCCAGATTGTCTCTAGGGGCAGATACAATTCTAGTTTGTCAATACCATGGCAGTTTGGCTTCAAGACCTAGTATTATCATTTCAGGTTTTAGCTTTTCGGCCAAATGTGACAAACGTGAGATCCTTGACCTGGCAAACTCATTAATATATTCCTTGCCTGCATTGAAGCATTTTCCACTCCATAATTCTCTCAACACTTCATTTTGCTTATTGCTAGACCAATACTCATTAATGAAAGCTGTTTTAAATTCTGCTAATATTTTACACTTCAACAAAACATCAGCTGACCAACGCATGGCGTCACCCACTAAATGGCTTCTAATAAATGAGATTTTCTCTCGTTCAGACCAAGTTGGTGGAATCACATCTTCAAAATCATTCCAGAAATTTAGCGGGTGGATATTTTTATCTGGATCGAACCGCAAGAACTGCCGACATCCGATAAATGCGGCGTTTGCAGCTACAACTTGTTGTATACTACCATTACCAGAAGTTACTGAAGCTACTTTTCTCTCAATGTTAACAATGTTAGTATTAATATTTTCTACTCTCATTTCAACATTATCTACTCTTTGCACAATATGAGTAGTATCAGTTTTGATTGCATCTACATCTGCTTGACATATGTTTACTTTTATATTAACATCTTTAAACCTATCTGAGCACAGTTCAGATTCCGCCTTGATCTTTTCTGTTAACTTGTGCTCCATCTTCGCATCTTCCATTTGGAAGTCTTTGCGAACCTCAGCAACTTCGGATTTTACTGTTTTATACATTTCAGAAAATTGTTGAGCAACCTTTTTCTTAATATCCTCATGATTGTAATCAATTTTATAATTCAAACTGCCCAGATCCTCTTTCAGGTTATTGCAACCAGCCTTGAAGGTACTGTCCATTACCTCCAATCATTTATTAAAATTAGTTTGGCTGGCCACAATCTCATACTTTAATTCAGCATTACTGCTTTTGACCTCAGTTATTTCAGACTTTAATTCAGCTGTCATTTTAGCATTACCGGTAGCTATTGCTTGTAATATAACATTTAAATCAATAGCCCCAGTATCTTTGGGTTGCTCACTAGCTGGTTTTTTATCACACTCAGGTGACAAAAAACTAGCTCCAATACCAGAATCATCAAAACGAAATGAAACATCTGATTGGTCAGTCATATCTAACTTATCCTTTTTAAACTCTACCACCTCTGATGACTGTTTCGTTTTTAACTCATCAGATAAACTATCATCCAATAAATTAACAATTTCTGATTTCTGCTTTACTACAGGGGTCTCTGTTATTGAATCATTGCCCCTGTTCACACTACTGTCAGGAGACAATACTTCATATTTCACTTTAACATTACTATTTTCATGCATATTTACACTTGAACCATTGTCTGGATTTACAGTTCCCTCAACAGACATAGGTTCTGATTTAAGTTTAACCTCAGTTTCTTCTGGCGGTTCCATCGCCGACAGTCTTTTAGTGCAGGTTAGTAAAAATTTTAACAGCTTTTCACTTAACTGAGTTCCTTCTGCACAATGTATGACGTTGCCGGCGCGGCGTACCAGGATTACTGATGCGACGCGACGCGTTGAACTGCAGACGGCATTTCGATGGCTGTTGTGTGTTTGCGTGGCCCGCAACTGCAGGCGCGACTCCGGTTGCTCCGGCGGACGACTGCGGTGAGGCAAAACTGGCTTCTCGCAATGCCTTCAGCGCCGCTAGACTCAGTGCAGCTCCGTCAATCCAGATGCGTTGTTAATCCAATTGCGTCGTCCACATGCACATGTAACACTATCACTGTTCTATTACTCAGTTGCGCGTTGCATTTCACTCCCGAATCCGAATATTTAAAAATCACTTTCACTTTTACTCAGTTTCTTTCCCGGCCGATTGGCACCATATGTGGGGCGGCGGGTGGAATAATTGTTAATGTTCCTATTATTTATTTAATGCTGTTGTTTGCCGTTCTCAACACTGGCTCTCTAACTACAATATTGGCAACCAGAAAGTGATTAGCAAAACGTGAAGCCTGTAATTAGAATTCCTAGTGCCCACTTCATCTGAGAAATACATTTATAGCTACAGCTTATAGCTCTGAGGAATTAGGAGATTGTCTGGGACTCATAATCAAAAACCATTCTCTCTAAAATGTTCACTATATTCTGAAAGTCACAGACCAAAAAGAAACCACACAATCCAACTACCAGTGCAGGTCACAGTCTAATGCGCTGATGCAACTATAAATGTTCAAATTAAATGTTTAAGTGAATGCTCGCCATAATTTGATGATAATGGTCATCAAACTCCACGCTAATAATGGTAGAACGTCTGTCCTGCGGCGGTATTTGAAAATACGACATACGCAAACTAAAGATAGATCATTAACGTCATCCCAAAATTAACACTTCACTCGAAAACGATTTCATGATTACGCGTATCCCGAGTAACTTATTATGGCATCCGAGGCTGTTTATATCAACGATACCGACGCGATGCGACTCCCGGCACAGATGGTGCGCTAATTAGCGTCTGGAGAGAACTGGGGCCTTTTTTTGTCTCGCGCAGCGTTCTTACATATAAGGCCGCAGTGCGGACGGCTAAGGGAACGCCTGATCAAATCTGCTCTCTCGACTGGCCGCTGGGCTAGTAATGCACCACTTTAAGTTATCGAATAAATCATTGCTTCCTTTGCTGATGGCCAATGAAGCTCTCCATTTAAATGTGCAATCAGCACACAGGTAAGTAATCATAATAAAAGTCTGACATGGCTAAGTCAAATATTTTGGGCGAGATAATTAATTTAATTACACTACACGCAGTAGACGAGCTCTGAACTTGCCCTTTGGAGATACGCTATCGCAACAGTTTTATAGTTATTCAGTTGAAACTTCTCACATCTTTATGATTGTAGCGGATCTCCCTTCTACTTAAATTTAAACATCCTAGCTTTATTTATTCGCCTATTTAATCTATCTTGCTTCCTTAATTTCTAAGACAAAAACTAGAAAATTATGAATTTCAACTAAAATTTTAATTTGTGAGATCCAGAATACTGTTTCTACTAAATTATTACGCAAAAGGAATCTAAATATAAATTTTAAAGTTTCCAGCTCTTTTCTGTTGCGCCAATGATTTTTACAGAAAAACATCCAAATTTCGAAAATGGTTAAAGTTATTGAACTGATATCCAACACATATTGATTTTGTATTACTCCTGACATGCTAGAAACGTTTCAGGTTATTTACTTCATTTTAAAGTATTGCGCAATATTTATGACGTCAGAGCTAGTTACAACGGACTAGGCTGGCACACAATGGAAAGACTGATGTGAATTTTATAAGGTGTGAGTATGCTGCTTCCCTACACTCTGAATCTCTGCAATATCTTTGTCAGACCCTACACTCCCTCTGCACCCATCTCCCTACTCTATGACTTCTACTCCTGTGACGGCTCCCACTGCAAGACTTGCTCTATGCACCCTCCTACCAACACCTTTATCAGCCCCGTAACAGGCAAAACATACACTATCAAAGGGAGAGCCACCTGTAAAGCTACACGTGTCATATGCCTGCTGATATGTAAACATTGTTCGGCCTTTTACACTGGCATGACTACCATCAGATTATAAGTTAGGATGAATGGGCATAGACAGAGTGTGTATACCAGTAACACACAATTTCCTGTTGCTGTACGACATGACAGTCATGACCTTGGTGCCTGTTTCGTAACATACTTCATCTGGATTCCTCCCCCCAAATATCAGTTTCTTAGTATCCCACAGTTGGGAACTAGTGCTACAACATTCCTTGGTTATCACCCACCTGGCATTCATCATTAATTTCTTTCGTCTCAGCATTTCTTCACAGTAACCACTCCTTTCTTCACTCCATGTTAGTTTCTACATCTTTCATTTTCTGACCCATCTTATGTTTCTCTGTCCCCGTCCCACCCCTTATTACATACAATGTGCATAGCTTTTCACTCATATTAACTCATTCATGATGTTTTAGCAGTAATCTGTGTCTTCCACATTACCTTGTTTTCCATCTTAAGTCTCAGGTTTTCAAATCTCATCTGGCGGAGTTCCCAACCATCAGTCTTTGCTTCTCATTCCATCTGGTAAGTCTCACTTAAACATGGGTTTTGGGTGAGTTTCCCGAACTCTGTTCCTTTTCCTAAATCTCTCCAGGCCTTTTCCTTCACCCCTGTTCCTTACCCTTCAACCCTTCTACCAGAAGGAGCCACTGGCTCTGAAAGCTTGCATACCTAAGATCTTTTCCATATGTGCGTTCTCCTGCCGTTGCTTGCTGAGTAGATTTTTTATCTATCCAATTACTTTATACTGTCAATAATCAATTATTTTCAATGTTACAAGGTAACAGTAAGACCTATTAATGACAAAACTACTGAAGATTTTAAAGAAAGCTTAAAAAATGTTGACTGAAGCGAATTTTTAAATAAGGCTGGTGCTAGCTTGAAACTGAATATATTCTGTAATGAGTTTGTGTCCATGCAAATAGACTTTTTGTGTTTGCCGCCGGATCATATTGTGTAAATCGCACAATATTTCATCGATGCAACTGCTCAAGATTTTCAGGTGGTGGTAGTTGCTACAAGGTGTGTCTGACGATAATCCCGCTGTGGTGTCGAAATTTACGAGGTCCAGAGCAGGCAGTATGCATGCATGGGAAGATGCTAGCAGTTGGAGGAAAGCAGGTCTCCTAGCCGCAGAAAGGCCTTCTGCACATGTGCTGTGGGCAATGACTGTGCTGCCGAATGTTCCTGTGGCTAAAAGCTGAATTAAATCTCAGCAGCGTGTTGCGTTATGTCATGAATCAGAAGTTCTCGTTTTCCCTGTTTTGATTTAATGGCAGCCAGTGCTGGATTCCAGGATACTCTAATTGAATACCTGCATCCCTGTTGACAAGATTGTCCACTGTATGGATATGTATGGCCTCCTTAACAACACAGTCCCAGGAAGATTATGCTGGGGATATAATTCCAGTCTTTTCGTAAAACATATGATGCCCGTGTTGAAGCAATGCTCTGCTACCACTGATTTATCAGGTTGCCCCAGGCCTGTGTGACGATGATGTTTGACACAACGTTCTTGCACAGTTCTGCATGTCCGCCCAATATAAGATTTTGCACATTGACATGGTGTCTTGTACATGCTGTATTTCCTAAGATCAAGGTCATCTTTGACCAAACACAATTCCTCAGTTTTGCTGGTGGCTGAAAAACACACATGATGTCATGTCTTTTGAGGGTTCTTTCTGTTCATGAAGGTATGCTGCCAAAATAGGACAAGAACACCATTGCAGTGGATGCCTCTGCATCTTCATTTACATCCCAGCTTTGAATTTACTTAGAACAGAATGCTTGGCGAATCTGTCTGTCGGAATAGACATTCTGTCGGAATACCATTCTTAGGTGTTGTAGCTCACCAGGTAGACTGTCGGCATCTGAGACCACATGTGCTCTATGCACCAAAGGGCACAAGACACTAAGTCATTGCGCAGAGTGATGACAACTTGTGGCGTGCAAATAAAACTCCATATGAGCTGATTGGCAATAGACACTATCTCCTAGTGTACCATCAGCTTTTCTTCTAAGTATGACATCCAGGAAACGCAAAGTGCCATCATTTACCACTTCCATTGTGAACTGTAAATTGGGATGGAGTGAGTTCAGGTGCTGGAGAAACACAGGTAATGTCTCTATTCTTTGGGGCCAGACCACAAACGTATCGTCTACATACCACCAGAAGCAGGATGGTTTGAGACTTGCCAACTGCAGTGCTTTTTCCTAAAAGTGTTCCATAAAATAGTTGGCTACCTTGGGAGACAGAGGACTTCCCATGGCGACACCATTCGCTTGTTCAAAATACTGGTCATTGAATAAGGAATAAGTTCAGGTAAGTACATGTTTAAGCAATGCCACAATGTCTTTCTCAAACTGGCTGCTGATAAGGTATACAATATCAAAGCTAACCAAAAGATCCAACGGTTGTAGCTTAAGTGTCTTCAGACATCCTATGAAGTCCCCTGAATCCCAAATATGATGATCACACTTGCCTATAGGAGATCACAACAGTGTAATAAAATGTTTGGCCAAAAAATATGTAGGAGTTCCAATGTTGCTCACCAATGGGCAAAGAAGAGACCCATCCTTATGTATCTTGGATGGACTGAAAGTATTGAGGTAACTGCAGCCTGTTGGTGTAGGCTCTTAATCACGTTAGAAGAAATATAACTCTTCTTGAGAAGATCTAATGTTTTTCTCTGATCTTGCCAGTCAGATCCTCTCTTATCTTGTGACAGGCAGGATCATCAAGCAGTGCCTTCATTTTGTTGTTGTATTCAACTTGTGAAAGAAGGATGGTGGTGTTCCCATTGTCGGCAAGTAAAATGACGAAATCTTTGTCCATTCTCAAGTCTTGCAGAGCCTTCCTTGCTGCTGAGCTGATGTTAAACTTTCTTGGTGGGCCATTGTTAAAATTTAGCAGGTGTCGCTCCTAATCTCTACTGCAATGTCACTGGGAAGTTTCAAAATTGTCTGTTCTATGCCAGCTATGACATCTCAGATTGGAGGTGTCTGTTGTGTGGGTGCATAGTTCAAACCTTTCTTGAGCATTACAACAGCTGTCTCATCCAGGATTCTCTCTGTGAGATTAAACACAATGTGTCGACCTGGTGTATTCCCTTCTTGTGACTGGGCCTCGAGATGAGTATACTTTGACATTTGGCGAACCTTGGCTTGTTGTTTTGACCAGTCAGCTAGCGCTCAGGTGGCACTATCTGTCTAATCCCAGAATACAGCTGAGAGTTTTGAAAAGAATTTCAGATGCAGTGACAGTAATTTCGTGGAGACCATGTGCAGTTCCTGTCTTATATAATGTACTCTCTCTCTCACTAGAGCTGCACTCACCTGCTGTTTAATTCTAACAGTGGCTGCTGAGCCAATATTATGTTTAAATTTAGCAAACATTGGGACAGTTTGTTTGTCATGGCATCTCAATAAAAACGCCATAGTGCACAGCAGCCTACCTCTCTTATTACACAACTTGTCAAACTCATGTATGTCATTGGCCATCTCCTCCCCATAGAGTCATAGAGTTACCAGATGTGACTTTTCAGGCTTTCCTGACAGATCTGTTGCAAATACACTTCTCAGGTTTGCCGCTGGATCATATTGTGTAAATTGCACAATATTTTATTGATGCAATTTCTCGACATCTTCAGGTGGTGGTAGTTGCTGCTGTCACTGCTGCAACGCACAACTGATGATAATCACACGGCAGCATCGAAATTTATCAGACCGGGAGCAATGCGATGCTTCTAATGCCCCCTACTAGGAGCCGCAGAAAGGCCTCCCGTGCATGCACTGTAGGCAACGACTGTGCTGCCAGACGCACCTGCAGTTAAAAGCTGAATTAAATAGTGGTGTAGTGACTGGTTGGAGTCTTATCTCAATTTGTTTGGTAGTATATCGATTGGAGTGCCATCTCAATTTTTTTGGTAGTATATCCAGAAACAGAACAAGATGAAGCAAAGAAGGTGGCGTACCTGCCCTGTGCTGGTTCTGTTTCTATCAGAATCAGTAGGATCCTCTGTAAACACAACATCAAGTGTGTTTTCTGTCCCTCCGGCAAGATCAGGGGACTGGTAGGAAATGTTAAAGATGACCTGGGGTTACGAAAACCAGGCATTTACAATATACCTTGTCAGTGTAGCATGTCCTATATTGGCCAGACGACAAGAAGCAGTGGATATCAGGTGCAACGAACCTCAAAGGCACACCTGATTAAGACAGGTGATGAAATCTGCCATTGCTGAACACTGTTTAGAACTAGATCATGCCATGAATTATGATGAAAGCAAAATTCTAGCACAGGCACCCAGATTTTGGGACAGTGTTATAAGGGAATCGATAGAGACAAAAGTGGCAATCTCATGAACTGCGACATGGGGTACCAGATAAGCAGAGCCTGGGATCGTGCTCTGGGATTATTAAAGGAGCAACAGGGACAGCTGCAGCTGTCACTCGGGCGTGTATCCACTTGCTAGCGAAAAGTAGAAACAAATCAAATGCCAGCATTTTGGGATAGTTCTATAAGGGAATCGATAGAGATAAAAGTAACTGACAGTCTCATGAACCGCGGCATGGGGTACCAGCTAAACAGAGCCTGGGATCCTGCTCTGGAATTGTCGAAGGAGCAACAGGGACAGCTGCAGCACTCCATGAATAGAAGAGCTGAAGGCATGGATATAGAAAACGATCCCCAGACAGAGTGCAAGGCTCTCCAAAGATGGAACGTCCGGGAGCGAGTCCAGTGGGTGTGGACCGCAGAGGGAACATCCAGAACTGCGGTGGATCGAAAGTGGAATGGCGATGCTCCAGAAGATCGCAGTCAGTGGGAAAGGACCACATGATGAATGCCTGGCAACCCAGACAGAACTCCAAACGCACTAGGCCGAAGATGGAACACTCAGGAGCAGGTCTGGTGGGCACGGACCACAGAGGGAACGTCCAGAACCGCAGCGAGTGGGCAGAGACTGCAGAGGGAATGCCTGCAACTGCCAGTGGAGGGGGAAGTCCACAGACATAAATACTGGACCGGGTCCTCTCAAGGAGCAGTCTCTGGTCACACCTGACGAAGGTTACGAGCTATGTTACTGAAATATTCTGCAAGAACGATGCTGATATCCGGCAGAACACCCAACAATCCAAGTTGTCATCTTCATAATGC
Organism: Schistocerca piceifrons; assembly: GCF_021461385.2. Lineage (NCBI taxonomy): Eukaryota > Metazoa > Arthropoda > Insecta > Orthoptera > Acrididae > Schistocerca > Schistocerca piceifrons. The sequence goes on from NC_060140.1 coordinate 952,282,334, forward strand.
TTTCACACTTACTAAATGAATGTGATGAAACTTGTTGCTCTTTCTTTGATATTCTCTATCTCTTCTGTTAATCATAGCTGGTAAGGATTCCAGATGAGCACCACTGAAGAATTGTTCGAATGAGTGTTTGTAAGTCACTTCTTTTGCGAATGAGTTACAGTTCGAAAGGATTCTTCCGATGAATCTCAGTCTAACATCTACTTCTCCTACAATTAATTTTGTGAAGCAATTCCAGTTTTGCGTAACTTCTATCATATTACTGTTTCCAGTGATTGATCGTCAACAGTGTTATTGAACAGTGCATTTTGTTGCACTTGCTGCTATTTGCAACTTTCCCATATACAGCAGCAACATCCGAAGCAAACCTTGCAAAACTTCTAGTATTATCCATAAGACATTTATAAGTATTTTGATAATAATGGCCCAATAACACTCCTTTGGGGTATTCCTGAAGTTGCTTTTATATGTGAGAGTTTCACTCCATCAAGAACAATGTGTCAATTTCTTTCTGCTAGGAAGTTCTGAATACACTCAAAAACCTGGTCCAGTATGCATTAAGCTCATCTTTTTGTAACTAAGTGACAATGTGGATCTGTACTGAAGGTGTTTTGAAAGTCAAATAACACAAAATCAACCAGGGCACCATTATTTACTGTCCTCTGAATGTCAAGGACAGACAGGATGAACTCAGTTGTTCTCACAATTTATTACAAGCTGAAGAAATTCACTTTATACACATTTTTGTTTCTATTTGGTGGATTAAAGTAATAAAGAAATAACAGATATTTCATTCAGGGAATGCACTTGTACAAATACCTGGATGTATGACTCTGTAGCTTTATGAAATAGAATGCTCTCATAGGCATATTGCATATAAAGCAGATGATGGGCCTCAGTCCATTGGTAGAATAATGGGAAAATGTAATAACAATGCAAGGAATAGGATATGTCACCTACTGTAAAGATGACCCGTTGCTTTGCCGGCAGGCAAATTAATTCCTTCCCCAAATTTTTCTTTTGTTTCCTTTACTGCTTGCTCAAAATGCAGATTGAATAACATTGGGGATAGGCTGCAACTGTGTCTCACTCCCTTCTCAACCACTGCTTCCCTTTCATGCCCCTCGACTCTTATAACCGCCATCTGGTTTCTCTACAAATTGTAAATAGCCTATTGTTCCCTGTATTTGACCCCTGCCACCTTCAGAATTTGAAAGCTTTTTCTAAGTCTACAAATGCTATAAATGTAGGTTTGCCTTCCTTAATCTGTCTTCTAAGATAAGTCACAGGGTCAGTATTGCCTCACGTGTTCCAACATTTCTAAGGAATCCAAACTGATCTTCCCCAGTGTCGGCCTCTACCAGTTTTTCCATTCATTTGTAAAGAATTAATGTTAGATGTGGCAGCTGTGACTTATTAAACTGATAGTTCGGTAATTTTCACACCTGTCAGCACCTGCTTTCTTTGGGACTGGAATTATTATATTCTTCTTGAAGTCTGAGGGTATTTCACCTGCCTCATACATCTTGCTCACCAAATGGTAGAGTTTTGTCAGGGCTGGCTCTCCCAAAACTATCAGTAGTTCTAATGGAATGTTGTCTACTCCCGGGTCCTTGTTCCGACTTAGATCTTTCAGTGCTCTGTCAAACTCGTCACGCAGTATCGTATCTCCCATTTCATCTTCATCTGCATCCTCTTCCATTTCCATAATATTGCCCTCCAGCACATTGCCCTTGTATAGACCCTCTATATACTCCTTCCAGCTTTCTGCTTTCCCTGCTTTGCTTAGAACTGTGTTTCCATCTGAACTCTTGATATTCATACAAGTGGTTCTCTTTTCTCCAAAGGTCTGTTTAATTTTTCTGTAGGCAGTATCTATCTTACCCCTAGTGATATAGGCCTCTGTATCCTTACATTTGTCCTTTAGCCATTCCTGCTTAGCTGTTTCGCACTTCCTGTCAGTCTCAGCTTGAGATGTCTGTATTCCTTTTTGCATGCTTCATATACTGCGTTTTTATATTTTGTAGATATTATGTATTGCAAGAATAAGTCCCATCTGCACAGCTCAGAAATGCTGGTGGTCAAGGTAAGGTTCCAGCTGGCCCAGTTAGTGAAGCAGCCATTGAAATCGAGCATGTTATGTTCCGCAGCATGTTGTGCCACAGGGTGGTGTAGTCTGCTTTTGACCCCTGGCGGCCATCTTTGGTCCCTGCATGCTCTGCCAGACAGTGCTCTTCTCTCCCCCCACCCATACCATGCCATCCCTTCCCTTTCTCCAGCCCACTCCAGATTGCAGTTCACATGTCTGTCACATTCCAGTCGTAGCTGCGGGTTGTGGCATCTGAGTGTGCATGAGGTGTGTTTGTTTTCTTTGCTGATGAAGGCTTTGACTGATAGCTGCATGTATAACAGTCTTTTCATTGTGCCTGTCTGCAACTCAGTGAGTCATCTTTACAGTGAGTAGCAATCTCTCCTATTACTCATACTGTTGTTATTCCAACCTGGAGTTTCCATTGTTTGAGAAAATGTAATAAGTTTACAAAGGAAGAATACCTGCAGAACACCATGTTATCCGGCCTTGAATACTGCTTTTGTATGTAAGACCCAGACCAAATAGGACTATAAGGGAATATTGAGCATATGCAAATAGGGTGAAAATGAATGTTGATTACAGATTTGTTTGACGCATGGGAGAGTGAGCCTAAGATACTTGAAGACAGGTGCCGAATATCTTGTGAAAGCCTGATTACATAGTTTATCAAGAACCAGTTTTAAGTTAAGAAGCTGGTAATATACAGCTGCCTCTTACATATCATTCACGTAGTGATAGCAAAGAAAAGATTACACAAATTACTGTGTGCACAGAGGAATTTAAGCAGTTATTATTCTCGTGCCCCATGTGTGAATGGAGCTGGAAGAAACCATAATACGGAGTGCATGGAAAGTACCTCTGCAATGCACTTCACAGTGGTTTGCAGAGTATTTAAGTAGATATAGATTATTAAAAGTTAGTTAATTAGAAGACTTTTCATAATTGTTGTACTAGTTTGCAACCTGTAGATTTTACTTTTGAGATTTGTTTTAGTCATTAAGTATTTTTATGTGTTTCTGTTAGCTGTATTGTATGATAGTGTGTGCTGTACTGATTTTTTTACAGCTCTTGAACTAGCAGAAATGAAGGGTCATCCTAAGTCTGAAGAATTACGTAACAAGTATATGAAATGGTTATTGGAATCAAAACAGGAAGACAAAGCAGGAGAAATTAAAGAAAGAGAAGGAGACTATGAAACTGCACTTAACTTGTATTTGAAATCTAATATGCCAGCCAAAGCCTCCAGGTATTGAAATAAAATTTTAATTATCTTCATATTTACAGTTCAGTAAGCTATCTTATGTTGTATTTACGACACACTCCTCATTGTGGGGATGTTTTTGCAGTGTTTGAAACAGTAAAGCAGAAATAGTGAAATGGTGAAGATTTGTATTGGCTTCTGAGGTGCATTGAAAAAGCTCAGTTAGTAGGAGTACTGTTAAAGGAAGGTACAGAACCATATTGAATTTCCAACTCCATTATTGATTCATCTTCCATGTTCCATAGTTCTCATAATGAATGAAAACTTTCATGGATTCGTAATGGTTCCATTAATACATTAACAAAGAGAACCAGTTATTAGAAACTACATTAAGAATGAACCATAATTGAACTGCTATAAGCTATTTTTTTCTTATTCAAGCTGAGTTGACTACAACAGTAAACTTAGCAGAAATACCAGTTTGAAAAATACTGTTGCTTTCTCATTGCAGTGGAGCAGCACAATATCACTATGGAAACAAGAGTAGGTGGTGCAACTTTATTTGGCAAGGCCATGCCATAATCCAGCATCTAAGCCAGCCAAGGGCTGATATGAGTCAGTTGTGTGGTATAATCAGTTTGGCTTAGATACTCTTAACGTGGATCTTTTTTTCCCATAACAGAACCTTGTAAGGTGTAGACTCGACTTTGTTTTGGAATACGAACTTAAATTAGCTTGCACTCTTTCTGAGGCACGAAACTACCCATGCAGCCCAGAGTTGGCTTATTATGGAAGAGGATGTGGGGGCTGTCAGCTTTCTGGCACCAGCCACACTATACGCCATCTACCCATGGCCTGCTTGACTTTGTAATCAGTCACACCAGCAACTGGGCACATTGGCAGTGCTGGTGCCCAGTTGTAAAATTGCTTCATTTGCCAAGCATGCAACAGCTGCCCCCATTGGTGCACAACATTGCCACAGGTGTGGCAGAAAGGGACACTTGCAGGAGGTATGTTACATCAGTTCAATGCAGCTACATCCAACCTATGAAAGTGTACCAAGTGAGTGATATATCTGCAGAAGTGCTGAATCCTCATGATGCAACCCAACAAATGAACTTAGATGACATCTTCAACTTTTGTGGTCCTGTCCTCCTCAGTTGCGCGTAATGTGTAATGTGTAAGAACTTAGATGATTTCATAAGCAAACACCCTGCAAGTTTACTTTTGGATACTGGTTCTTGTGTGTTGTTAAACTAGTCTCCTTACTTTTGTTCATTGTTGCTGCAGTTGCAGGCAGCCAAGACAAATCTTTAGGCCTATAGCCCCATCATGTGTCCTTGCTATTAATGTTTACAGTTTTACTCACAACCAAGTCACTCATCCAGTAATTTTTCTGGTGGTAGCTGACCCAACATGGGCAATGTTTCTGGAATAGTCTCTTCACATGCTTTTTGAATTTACAATCCATGAAACAGCAAAATGACTAAAATACAACCTGTACATGTGTTCTTTAAGCTGCTGTGTGTGACAGATTTACTGTGCAATCTCTTAGCCAGTGGACTTGAACAAAAGTCGACTTTTCAGTTGCCATGCACATGGACACTGCACCTAATGCCTGTATGGTTTTCTAGCAACTTACAGGGTCTCCTTATTGAAGGCTGCATCAGAGCTCCTTAACAGCCTTTCTCACTGCACTCACTCAGTTGTGTTGCGTTGTGCCATCCACCAGTGCATGTCATCACTGAGGCCTTTTCCTTCCGGGTGGCCAGCCCCAGTTGGGCCTTGTGAATTCAGATGCCACTCAACCTGGTCCTGCAGGTCTATCATGCAGGTCTGTGATGTTTTCCATGGGCTCCACCCGCATAGTTTGGTCGTGCCACAAAAATTAATTTCATCTCCGTCATTCTGGTTAGCAGTCATCTGGTTCTCCGCTCCCGTAAACCCTCTGGTTGCAGGGTGACTCGTACAACTTCCAACAAAACTTGTTGTGCCCAGGCCTTCTGTAACAGCACCCACAGACAGCAATGTGATGCCACTCACAGTGGTGGATCCTCCGGACCACGCAACGCCTATGTTTTTCTCTGTTGATGGTCAGGAAAGGGTCAGTCATTATGGAAATTGCATAGCTGGCATAACATTACTGACAACTGCAGTGATGCCACTAGTCAGACGATAGTTGTCATCAGGAACACCCTCTGACAAGACCACATCAGAATCTTGCATATAAAGCAGCCAAATGCTGGTCTGATTCACTTCTGATAAGATTTAAGATCTGTGGATCATGTGACCAGTTTGGCTTAGGTACTACTATTTTGACCTCTATTTGTCATAAGTGGAATTTTAATACAGAATAGACTGGACTTTGCTGTGTAATATGGGCTTAAGTTGGTTTGCATTGTTTCCAAGGAGCATGCTGTATATATCTCTTGTAAATTTACTGGGTTGAGTCGTTAGCTATATTAAGGAGTGGCTGCTTGTCTTGCGTTGATAGCTGTTAACAGGAATTGTCAATTCTATAGCCTAGAGAAACAGTCTCAAGAAGAAATGTCTGATGTGGAATGTTCATAATTTTCTGTTTTATTGGCTCCCAATTTTTTTCTCTGTCCCATGGGTGCTTATTGATGACATTTCCACCAAAATACAAAATCTATGTGATGCAATAGACAAAAATATGATGTGTAAAAAACAAAGATGATGTGACTTACCAAACGAAAGCGCTGGCAGGTCGATAGACACACAAACATACACACAAAATTCAAGCTTTCGCAACCAACGGTTGCTTCATCAGGAAAGAGGGAAGGAGAGGGAAAGACGAAAGGATGTGGGTTTTAAGGGAGAGGGTAAGGCGTCATTCCAATCCTGGGAGCGGAAAGACTTACCTTAGGGGGAAAAAAGGACAGGTATACACTCGCGCACACACACACACACACACACACACACACATATCCATCCGCACATATATATATATATATATATATATATATATATATATATATATATATATATATATATATATAAAAAAAACAAAGATGATGTGACTTACCGAACGAAAGTGCTGGCAGGTCGATAGACACACAAACAAACACAAACATACACACAAAATTCAAGCTTTCGCAACCAACGGTTGCTTCATCAGGAAAGAGGGAAGGAGAGGGAAAGACGAAAGGATGTGGGTTTTAAGGGAGAGGGTAAGGCATCATTCCAATCCCGGGAGTGGAAAGACTTACCTTAGGGGGAAAAAAGGACAGGTATACACTCGCACGCACACACACATATCCATCCGCACATATATATGTATATCTAAAAACAAAGATGGTGTGACTTACCAAACGAAAGCGCTGGCAGGTCGATAGACACACAAACAAACACACACACAAAATTCAAGCTTTCGCAACCAACGGTTGCTTCATCAGGAAAGAGGGAAGGAGAGGGAAAGACGAAAGGATGTGGGTTTTAAGGGAGAGGGAGAGGCTAAGGAGTCATTCCAATCCTGGGAGCGGAAAGACTTACCTTAGGGGGAAAAAAGGACGGGTATACACTCGCACACACACACACACACACACACACACACACACGCACACACACACACACACACACACACACACATATACATCCACACATATAGGTATATGTGTGGATGGATATGTGTGTGTGTGCGAGTGTACACCCGTCCTTTTTTCCCCCTAAGGTAAGTCTTTCCGCTCCTGGGATTGGAATGACTCATTACCCTCTCCCTTAAAACCCACATCCTTTCGCCTTTCCCTCTCCTTCCCTCTTTCCCGACGAAGCAACCATTGGTTGCGAAAGCTTGAATTTTGTGTGTGTGTTTGTGTTTGTTTGTGTGTCTATCGACCTGCCAGCACTTTCGTTTGCTAAGAAGATGCCTATGTGAATTACAATTGAACTGAAATTGGTTTTCATTATGACAGTAAACATTAAGGATGAAATGTTCTTAAAATCGAGTGTACGAATTTGAAGATCTTTGAAGAGGCCTCATATTTGATTATTTGCTTTACACAATACTTGTACTGCTTTCTTTTGCTTCACTTTAGATGCACTGCTCTGGAAGAAATTTTTGTAAGACAAAAAGCAGTGAAAAAAAGGGTGATAAACCGGCTCTGTTGTCTACAGCAGAATACAATGAGATATATTTCTAATGGCAAAATTCACTCAGTTACTTAATTTTCAGAAACTTGTGGTGTGAGCATAATATATACTGTGGTGGCCCACATGCAGTCACATTTGATAATGAGACTTGGTGGTGTATCAGCTAGAAATGGCATTTTGATGTTACCCTTGTTGAGCCTCCTGATAAAGAATGGAAACTTCAGAAGGCTGTTAGGGCTGACCACTAAACTAGGCTGTGGCAGTCACACTTCAGGAGTTTAGTCAGTGACCATGGACAATGAGCTTTTCCAATGTAAGAATACTGCTTCTCTTTGCAAAAAAAAATCATTCAGTGTGCTGTAGATGTCACCAAGAATTAGAACACTCAGGAATGAGGACTGGATTAAGATACAGATAAACAACAAGCCAACAAATCATAAAAAAGATCATCTGTACACACGGCATTAACAATATACTTCCACTATACTACTTAATAATATTTGACCTGACACCAGGTAACATGACCTAGTAATTTTACGGAAAGCACATACTTAAGGAAAAATCTGCTTATCTCACTCATATTAAATAATTGCTTTTTATCTTCAGTTAGTTGTTTCCTACATCTTGATTTTATGGTGATATTATTCAAAGAAAATAGTTACCTAAATCTGTAACAACAGGAGTCTGTTTGCAATAGACTATTATTTCTCATGGAGCTTTACTGTGGTTTCTGTTACTTGGCATATAGCTGAATAGTGTGTTTTACTCTATGAAAGTTAAGTGATTGATCGATGAGAGTGGTTGCATGGTAGACAGAAATACATAATCCCTCTTACGCAGGGATGTGAGGTATAGCTGGAAAGACTGTTGTGTCCTGTCATGGAAACCAAAGTGGTGCCATCCTCACTGGCAGTAATGGGTCCATATTGATGGCAAAAGCTATTTCCATTGCCATAGTTGTTGGAGGTAACAGAATAGACTGTTATCTTCTAGAAGAAATATCTGATGTGGGATCTTTATAATTTTCTGTTAAGTTTATATAGGTTCCCAAATTTTTACTTTATATCTGATGGGTGCTTATTGATGACTTGTCCACCCGCAGTGTGTTTTATCAAGGAGGAGTTTGAAACATTGAACTCTAGATGCCATGGAGACAGGTTCTGTCATCTCCAAATGAGGGGACCAGAATAATGTTGGTTGTGGACAACTAGCAGCCAGTGGTGAGTCTGACAAGAAATCCTGTGAATGTTTTCAGAATGGAATAATTGCTCTGTCACATAATAAATCAATCATTTGGTGCAGGCTGCTTTCTGGACAGGCTGAAGTATGCAGAAGTTTGATCTATCCATAAAAATGGCAGACAAGAGTGATATCTTAATGTTGTTGTTGTTACCACTCCCTGTAAGCTTGGAATCTGCATAAGGATTCTAGAGCTGAAATGTTGAACCAGATTGTGAAAAGTTACATATAAAATGCCCTAGTAGTACAACTCATGTCCAAGGATTGTGACCTTTGCTGTTGTCATGTAGTTATGACTGTCCTCAAGATTGTGACATAACTTTTATAGTTGGTCAGCTCTATGGTTGAAGAGTCTGTATCTTTGGTATGAAGAGATAGAAGATCCCCCATTGTCTGTGTTATTTTATGAAGGTAATACACCATACCTACAAGAGGGATGTCATTAACGGCAGAACAGATTTTTTTCAGAAGTACAATATTATGATCCATACACTTAAATCGTGCAAGATCGTAGCATGTTGTAACAACTTAGCTTTTGTTATATAACTCTGCTGGGACTTGATTTATGAGATCATACAGGGAAAATACTTCATGAAAGTCAGTCTGTGAATCAGTTGACTCTGCTTTGAAATAAATAGTCAGTAATCCATTGTAGTCTTCATTCTCTAAAATATTTGAACAATTTGAACAGAGTGAAACACATCTGCAGTTAAAAGTGATTTGCTTATTCCAATTTTTATAGATGAGTCACTATTGCGTATTTAGGTTTGTCAGGAAATATGTCTCAACAAACTGACTATTCACAGGCAGACTGCAATGTTAGTCCTATCTAGTCACTTTAATACTCTGCCAGACACACCGTCATAGGCAGATCACATACTACTTTTAAGCAGCATGATTAATTCAGTCATTCATTTTGCTCTGTGTATCCTACAATGAAGGAGAATCTTCAGGAATGTGGACTGAGCTAAGTTATACATTAATTAATGTAGAGTAACTGTTAGAACCTACATTGATAATTAACCAGCTTTAATCTACTATAGCTAGTATTTAAACCAAGTTTGAAATAGTGAAATCAACACAAATACTGGTACTTTAAATACAAGCTGCTGCATCATTAGTTATGACAGTTAGTTGCAGTTTGCCTCCTACTTGTAGTTTAATATCTGCATGACAAAACTGATATTTAACCGACAGTTACATTTTTGTCATCTCCTTAAGGTGCCATATTATTTAAATAATGCTGTCACTGTTATAAACAGTACCTGTTGCATTACATGTTATGCATTTATATTTGATGTTCCAAAAGCATGTTTAAAATTCATTCATTCAAATTTGTTACTGCTGTGAAGAAGTAATCATTTAAGTTGGTAGTCTTTGGTTTCAATGTGTTATCATTTCTTCTACAGCTGTTATTCTTGTTTATTAGTGCTCCAAATTGTTTTCACTGTATTCTTGGAGTATTTGTGTATAGCACATGTGTTATGCTGTTTTGAAAACAGATTGATGGATTTTGCAATACGTTGGTGGTGATGTTTTATCTCTTGACTACAGCTTTTCTTCTGCTTTAGAAAGTTTTTTCTCAGTCTTACACAAGATACTTTAATATCACATGTTATCTATCATTTACATCTACCTTTCTTTTAATATTACTTTTGTTTGTTTTTAATGGAAAACAGTAGTTAAAATGCCAAAAGAATAGTTTTTTGTGAAAACTATATGTTTTGTATGTTTTTTGGCCATAACATGATTTCTGCCCTGCTTGAATTCATGCTTTTAAAAGTTCACCTACATAATATTCTCCTTGCACCATCCAGACTAACATGTCTCTGGTCAGTAGCATCTTTGTGAGACTGTGCATGTCCTCAGCCTATTTCTTCACCACATGATTCACATTCTTGTAATTACCCCTGCTGAAAATCTTATGCTGTGTAGTCCATACCACTATTCATTGCAGCCCATCACTTGTAAGAGTTGTTTCATCACTGGGAAGTTAGCTAGTTGTTGACACTTGGCACAACAGATGTGTAACCTTTTTCTCAGTTTCTATGTCAGCTTGATGCTGACTGAACTGTAAGTGAGAATGAATGGAATACAGTCTTTAACGGTCAAATGTAAGACCTTGCTGCATAGGACACTCTCTCAGACAACTGCTCTAACCTTGGTCATTACATTATGATGTAGATTTATTTATTTAGTTTGTCTCTTCCTCCAGCACTATTAACTGAGAACAAGGAAAGTAGGATCCTGTTTCTACACAAGTGCTTCATTCGTACCATTCACATGGATAAAATTGGGCTAATTTTCTGTGGATCATTTTTCAGTCTCCTGCTTCTACCCATTTCTGCCATTTCTTTCCCAATCCCTATTATTATTTTCTCTTTATGACATCATATTATATTTCGTGTTTTCTAATGTTGCTTTTTCATTTTCTTCGACATATGCTTGTTGTTTCCTTTTTCCTTGTTTATTCCTCCTTTTAGCCCAACATAGACTGTCTTTGAAAGTGCCAATAGTCCTCTCAGCCACATCCATTTTCTTAGCTCTTCAAATTTAATCTCTTACTAAAATTTCAAATCTGATTTGCCATATTTTCTGGGATGTTGGGTGTATATTGACTGGCTTTCCCACTGTTTTTGTAAAAAACCTCAAATGATGTAGTAAAAATACAAAGATTTTTGAACAGTTCCCAACACAATATTGTACTGAACATGTTTGTGCCATGAGTGGCAAATGTGCAGTTTGTCATAGGTTGGTTTACAGTTTAGTATTTGTGTGTGGAATTTGTGTATTGTAGTTCCATTGGACTGATGGCAGTGTGACAAAGTAAGAGTTTCCTAGTGAGGTTGTTCTATGAATTTGTAGATTGTGTTTAAAAGACAGGAATATTGCAGGACAAAAGCTGAAGATTTGTGCCCTACAGGTAGAGTCTGAGACTGCAAAAATTGAGATAGAGCAGATGGGGGGGGGGGGGGGGGGGGAGAAAGTGGGATGTGGGAAAATGTAACAAGAGATGGAAAATGGGGAATAGCTTGTGTAGTTTTGTTACTATGGAGCTAAAGGACAGATACAGCATTCTGCCTGTTGAAAGAGAGGAGCCTCATTAGCTGTAGAAGAAACTAGGGTGCAGCAGATCATCAATAAGAATTTACTAGAGAGGGATGACACTAAGATGAGTAGAGAAAGAAAGATCTTGCTGCTAGGTAAGTTTTACGGGGGAGGCCAACATGTTGTTGTTGTTGTGGTCTTCAGTCCTGAGACTGGTTTGATGCAGCTCTCCATGCTACTCTATCCTGTGCAAGCTTTTTCATCTCCCAGTACCTACTGCAACCTACATCCTTCTGAATCTGCTTAGTGTATTCATATCTTGGTCTCCCCCTACGATTTTTACCCTCCACGCTGCCCTCCAACACTAAATTGGTGATCCCTTGATGCCTCAGAACATGTCCTACCAACCGATCCCTTCTTCTGGTCAATTTGTGCCACAAACTTCTCTTCTCCCCAATCCTATTCAATACTTCCTCATTAGTTATGTGATCTACCCATCTAATCTTCAGCATTCTTCTGTAGCACCACATTTCGAAAGCTTCTATTCTCTTCTTGTCCAAACTATTTATCGTCCATGTTTCACTTCCATACATGGCTACACTCCATACGAATACCTCCAGAAATGACTTCCTGACACTTAAATCTATACTCGATGTTAACAAATTTCTCTTCTTCAGAAACGCTTTCCTTGCCATTGCCAGCCTACATTTTATATCCTCTCTACTTCGACCATCATCAGTTATTTTACTCCCCAAATAGCAAAACTCCTTTACTATTTTAAGTGCCTCATTTCCTAATCTAATTCCCTCAGCATCACCTGACTTAATTAGACTACATTCCATTATCCTTGTTTTGCTTTTGTTGATGTTCATCTTATATCCTCCTTTCAAGACACTGTCCATTCCATTCAACTGCTCTTCCAAGTCCTTTTCTGTCTCTGACAGAATTACAATGTCATCGGCGAACCTCAAAGTTTTTATTTCTTCTCCATGAATTTTAATACCTACTCCGAATTTTTCTTTTGTTTCCTTTACTGCTTGCTCAATATACAGATTGAACAACATCGGGGAGAGGCTACAACCCTGTCTTACTCCCTTCCCAACCACTGCTTCCCTTTCATGTCCCTCGACTCTTATAACTGCCATCTGGTTTCTGTACAAATTATAAATAGCCTTTCGCTCCCTGTATTTTACCCCTGCCACCTTTAGAATTTGAAAGAGAGTATTCCAATAAACATTGTCAAAAGCTTTCTCTAAGTCTACAAATGCTAGAAACGTAGGTTTGCCTTTCCTTAATCTTTCTTCTAAGATAAGTCGTAAGGTCAGTATTGCCTCACGCGTTCCAGTGTTTCTACGGAATCCAAACTGATCTTCCCCGAGGTTGGCTTCTACTAGTTTTTCCATTCGTCTGTAAAGAATTCGTGTTAGTATTTTGCAGCTGTGACTTATTAAGCTGATAGTTCGGTAATTTTCACATCTGTCAACACCTGCTTTCCTTGGGATTGGAATTATTATATTCTTCTTGAAGTCTGAGGGTATTTCACCTGCCTCATACATCTTGCCCACCAAATGGTAGAGTTTTGTCAGGGCTGGCTCTCCCAAAACTATCAGTAGTTCTAATGGAATGTTGTCTACTCCCGGGTCCTTGTTCCGACTTAGATCTTTCAGTGCTCTGTCAAACTCGTCACGCAGTATCGTATCTCCCATTTCATCTTCATTTACATCCTCTTCCATTTCCATAATATTGTCCTCAAGTACATCGCCCTTGTATAGACCCTCTATATACTCCTTCACCTTTCTGCTTTCCCTTCTTTGCTTAAAACTGGGTTTCCATCTGAGCTCTTGATATTCATACAAGTCGTTCTCTTATCTCCAAAGGTCTCTTTAATTTTCCTGTAGGCTGTATCTATCTTACCCCTAGTGAGATAGGCCTCTACATCCTTACATTTGCCCTCTAGCCATCCCTGCTTAGCCATTTTGCACTTCCTGTCGATCTCATTTTTGAGACGTTTGTATTCCTTTTTGCCTGTTTCACTTACTGCATTTTTATATTTTCTCCTTTCATCAATTAAATTCAGTATTTCTTCTGTTACCCAAGGATTTCTTCTAGCCCTCGTCTTTTTACCTACTTGATCCTCTGCTGCCTTCACTACTTCATCCCTCAAAGCTACCCATTCTTCTTCTACTGTATTTATTTCCCCCATTCCTGACAATTGCTCCCTTATGCTCTCCCTGAATCTCTGTACAACCTCTGGTTCTTTTAGTTTATCCAGGTCCCATCTCCTTAAATTCCCACCTTTTTGCAGTTTCTTCAGTTTTAATCTACAGGTCATAACCAATAGATTGTGGTCAGAGTCCACATCTGCCCCTGGAAATGTCTTACAATTTAAAACTTGGTTCCTAAATCTCTGTCTTACCATTATATAATCTATCTGATACCTTTTAGTATCTCCAGGGTTCTTCCATGTATACAACCTTCTTTCATGATTCTTAAACCAAGTGTTAGTTATGATTATGTTGTGCTCTGTGCAAAATTCTACCAGGCGGCTTCCTCTTTCATTTCTGTCCCCCAATCCATATTCACCTACTATGTTTCCTTCTCTCCCTTTTCCTACACTCGAATTCCAGTCACCCATGACTATTAAATTTTCGTCTCCCTTCACAATCTGAATAATTTCATCATACATTCCTTCAATTTCTTCGTCATCTGCAGAGCTAGTTGGCATATAAACTTGTACTACTGTAGTAGGTGTGGGCTTCGTATCTATCTTGGCCACAATAATGCATCCACTATCAAGGTACCATGTGACAAGTATTTTAAAACCTAATGTTACAATACCAGAGAAGGAAAGTTGCCACTCACCATATTGTGGAGATGCTGAGTCACGTTAGTGACAGGAACAGTGGAGAGTCGGTCAAGGAAATGGTTGGTATCTTTTATATAGAAGGATAGGTTCTGGCTAATAGATTGAAAGTGTTGGGAACGGTAACCGGCCACAATGGGGCGTCCTGGGTGGTTGGGTTTATGGACTTTAGGGAGCATGTAGAAGGTGAGAGTGCGGGGAGTGGTAGGGGTAAGAAGAGAGATGGACTCTGGGGAGAGGTTCTGGGATGGGCCTAAGTAGTAGTGACTGGAGATCCTTCTGGATTACTGGAATGGTTTGTAGGTGGAAGTATCTGACAGCTGACGGAGTCATTCTGCCATGTAATCCTCGCGGATCAAAACAACACTGGTGGAGCCTATGTCTGCAGGTAGGATTATAACGTTGGGATCAGTTTTTAGATGGTGGACTGTGATTCTTTCTGCAGATGTAAGGTTAGTTTGCATATCGAGGGATTCGGGGAATGATGGTGAGGCAAGGTTCGAGGTTAAGAAATTCTGGAAAGTTAACAGGGGGTGGTTTGGAGGCAGTGGGGGTGGATCACAGTTGGAGGGAGGAATGAACTGAGTTAGGCAAGGTTCAATATTGGTCTTTGGTTGAGTCTGAATGGTCAGGTTGGTGGCGAAAAAGTGTTTCCACTGTAGGGACCCGGAGAAGGAGAGAAGGTCTTTAACTAGTCCTACATTGTTGAATTTGGGAGTGGGGCAAAAAGTGAGGCCTTTGGAAAGGACTGATATTTCTGTGGGGCTAAGGTTTCTAGAGGAAAGTTTCATAATGGTCTTGTGGGTCTGTTTAGGTGTTGGGATCTGTGTGGTGGTGGGAGGGAGTTTTGGAGGGTGGGGTGAGTGTAGTAGGTCAGCAAGATAGGGTTTGTCAGCAGTGAGTGGGCATGGGGGAGGTTTGGACGTTGTTGTAGAAGTGGTGGACAGTGGTACTCCAAAGTGGGAGTAGGGTGAGCAGGATGGAGAGCTTTTTGAGGTCGCGTTGTGTATGTCGCTCAAGTTCCTGCAGGGCAAGAGTTTCAATGTGTGTTATGGGTTCCAGGAATTTGGGATTACATAGCAGGAGAATTTTGTGGATGGAGAGAAGGCACTGCAAGGAGGATTGGACTTGGTTGATATGGGTTTGCAGGACTATTTTGGTGAGGGCTAAGGATTGGCAGAACCTGAACAGGTGGAGGTCGTTGTGGAAGGGGGCGTGGCAACCAGCGATGGGTAATTCGATGGTAAGGCCATTAGGGGTCATTTCATGAGCCAAGCAACAACACAGGAACAGTATGTGGGACTGGGATCTGACTAGGGATAAGGAAACTTTTCTGTATTGACGCAGATGGAAGGAGCAAAAAATGCAAAAAATTACGTAAGAAAGTAGAATTACATCCAAAAAATTACGCAAAAATACACCCAAATACATGTGAAAAGTACGAAAAGGACGAAATGTATGCACAGGGGGGGAAAATGAGGTGAAATCTAAGGAAGACAACGATAGTGGAAGGCGAAAACTCACTAAAATTGGTGAGAAGTCACAAGGGTCAAAGTAGGGAATAACTAATGATTAATAAATATATGTATATTACTATGGGTAGCAGCTTTGAGGGCGGATAAGTGTAAAGAAGGGGGACGGCAGGAGGTGGATTTAGTGGGTGCGAACAGGGATGGAACGGAGAAAGTGTGGGGGGTGGGGAGGGGTTCGTAGTTAGAGATGTAAGATCGTATGGCACTGGAAAAGTGCAGGGGATAACATGCAAAAATACGGGAACTGACACGGGGAGCGTGATCAGTTTGAAGGCTTAATTATATTGGCGGGAGTAATGTGGGACATAAGATGGTGCACCAACAATCAGCGTGGTCTTGAGACTGTCTGTTGCATGTGGCTGAGATGGTTGATACAGTGTGGCTCATAAGTAGAGCATGCAGTGCGGTTCGTAAGGCAACAAGAGAAACACAGGAGAGAAAAGAAAGAAGGATGGACATAGTATAGCAATGCAAAAGAAAGTTGTTACAAAGGAAAGCAGCACAGGGTTAAGATTGAAGAAAAGCCATCAGGCAAAAATCAAACAATGGAAAATCCAGGATAGAATGTAACAATACCAGAGAAGGAAAGTTGCCACTCAAGATATAGCAGAGATGCTGAGTCGCGATAGGCACAACAAAGAGATTCACACAATTATAGCTTTTGGCCATTAAGGCCTTTGTCAGCAGTAAACACACACACACACACACACACACACACACACACACACACACACACACACACACACACTCTCGCAAATGCAACTAGCACACATGTCTGCAGTCTCAGAGAACTGAAACCACACTGCGAGCAGCAGCACCAGTGCATGATGGTAGTGGCGACTGGGTGGCAGTAAGGAGGAGGCTGGGGCGGGGTGGGGGGTGGGGGGGATAGTATGGTGAGAGTCGCGGACAGTTAAGTGTTGCAGTTTAGATGGAGGGCAGGAGAGAAGGTGCAGAGGGGGGAGGGGGAAGTAGCAGAAGGAGATAAATAAAAAGAAATTAAAAGACTGGGTGTGGCGGTGAAATGACGGCTGTGTAGTGCTGGAATGGGAACGTGGAGGGGGCTGGATGGGTGAGGACAGTGACTAATGAAGGTTTAGGCCAGGAGGGTTACAGGAACGTAGGATGTACTGCAGGGGAAGTTCCCACCTGCACAATTCAGAAAAGTTGCTGTTGGTGGGAAGAGTCCATATGGCACAGGCTGTGAAGCAGTCATTGAGAAGAGGGGTATCATGTTTGGCAGCGTGTTCAGCAGCAGGGTGGTCCACTTGTTTTTTGGCCACAGTCTCTCGGTGGCCATTCATGCGGACAGGCAGCTTGTTGGTTGTCATGCCTACATAGAATGCAGCACAGTGGTTGCAGCTTAGCTTGTAAATCACATGACTGGTTTCACAGGTAGCACTGCCCTTGATGGGATAGTTGATGTTAGTGACCGGACTGGAGTAGGTGGTGGTAGGAGGATGTATGGGACAGGTCTTGCATCTAGGTCTATTACAGGAGTATGAGCCATGAGGTAATGGATTGGGAGCAGGGATTGTGTAAGGATGGACGAGTATATGGCGTGGGTTTGGTGGACGGCGGAATACCGCGGTAGGAGGGGTGGGAAGGATAGTGGGCAGGACATTTCTCATGTCAGGGCATGACGAGATGTAATTCAGTTGCTCCAGTCCCGGATGGTACTGAGCTATGAGGGTAATGCTCCTCTGTGGCCGGACTGTGGGACTTTGGGAGGTGGTGGGAGACTGGAAAGATAAGGCATGGGAGATTTGTTTTTGTACAAGGATGAGAGGATAATTATGGTCAGTGAAGGCTTCAGGGAGACCACCCTCAGTATATGTTTTGAGAGGGACTGCTCATCACTGCAGATGCGATTACCAAGGGTGGCTAGGCTTTACAGAAGGGACTTCTTGATATGGAATGGGTGACAGCGGAAGGGGTGGCAGCTGTCGAAGTGGAGGTATTGCTGGTGATTAGTAGGTTTGATATGGATGGAGGTACTGATGTAGCCATCTCTGAGGTGGAGGTCAACATCTAGGAAGGTGGCTTGTTGGTTTGAGTAGGACCAGGTGAAGCAAATTGGGGAGAAGTTGTTGAGGTTCTGGAAGAATGTGAGTAAGGTGTCCTCACCTTCAATGCAGATAGCAAACATGTCATCAATGAATCTGAACCAGGTGAGGGGTTTAGGATTCTGGGTTTTTAGGGAGGATTCCTCTAGATGGCCCATGAATACTGATATTGACAATATTTCTTTTTTTGTCACATCAGTTCGTTATTTCAAAGGAGGCACATGCATTTGACATATATTTATACAATTTATATGCATCTTTGGATGAAGATTGTGTCAACCTATTGTGCTATTGAATAATTACTAGAATATAGCTTCTGTCACCTCCATATTGGTTAGATTGTTGCAGAATAATTATGAACTGCTACAAAATGAAGAAATTGTTTCAAGAGTGATCTCTGCTTTAGTGAAAGCTCAATTGTATGAGCAGGCTGGTGATCTGTGTGAGAAAGTAAATGACACAGAAAAAGCCTTCCAGTACTACAGAAGAGGAAATGCATTTGCGAAAGCTATTGAATTGGCACGATATGTGGCACCATCAGGTATGAGTTCAAGTACTTATAAAGTTTTTGTACCTTTATGTGGAAAAAATGTCCAAATGAATGTTAATATTTATGCACTTTGAAAATATCATGGATAAAAAATAATATTTCTGATATACAATAGTAAATTTTTCTTTGAAATTTAAAGTGAGAAATAGTGTTATCATGATTTTTTTAAATTGCCATGGTAAATGAGTCCTGATCATCTGTGACAATATTATTTTTTTGCCTTATGCCTGCTGTAATGTACTGGAATATTATTATATCATAAAATGTAAATATGAATTTGTTATGTTCCCTGTATAGGTGTAAGTATTTCCAGATTTGAGTTTTCCCAACTTTTCGTAGCTTTAACTTTTGCACCTGAAATAATGTATTATGACCATGTCATTGCAGCTGGATCGGACTTTTATGATATTACAGGTTTTGAGTATGTTGGAACTGAAATACCTCAATATGTATGGGACTCTCATTAATAAACACAAAGACTTCCTTCTGTTACTATCTCCATACATTGTCACAAAAATACAAAAACTTCTTCTATTCGAAGCTTTAAAACATAGGGAACACACATATAAATTGTGTTCTCAAACTGTGACATAAAATTGTAACATGAATGAATCTCATATGTCTTTTTTTTTGTTTCTGCACATATGTCGCACCATATTGTTACAGTGCATGCATTTGTTCTGGCATGTTGCATTACTTTAGCATGGGCTGATGATACATGGAACATACACAAAAGCCCACTTAGTTACTACTTTGTCTTGTGGAGTCTCACCTTGAACTTCTGGAGCAACATTCTGTACACTCGTAACATGCAAAAACAAATAACAAAACCACCAAACAGTTTCATACGCTTCATTAATAATTTACTATACTGTATAAATATCATGACCATCATTTGTCAGCCAAGTAGACAAAGAGGTACACATCAGTTTACTAGAGTGGTATGTAACAACACATACTCCCCCCGCTGAGACAGATGATGTCTGTGTGCATGTGCTTGCTTGTGTGAGTGAACGTGTATAAAATGTGTGTTTCCTTTTATGAAGAAAGCTTGGGCTGTAAGCTAAATGTGGGACAGTCTTTTCATTGCGCCTGTCTGCAACTCAGCCTGTCATCTTTATGGTGAGTAGCAGTCTTATCTTTTTCCTTTTATTGTTAATATTCACACCTGAAGTTTTTATGTTTTGATTCCTTTGGTACTTACTTCTAATATCATATGTAACATCACTGCTTAACTCTAGAGATTATGTCAGTAGGTTTTTGTTGATTTTCAGTTCAAAACTCATTTAATCGTATTCCTAATATCACACTCACAGCTTTTAATTGTTTATAATGATAGTGTGATCATATATATGCCTCACATTTTTTCATCTTAAATCAAAGTATCATTTACCTTGAACAGTATCTTATTTTGTTTTGTTAGTACTTAGTGTTTGGTACTCCTTATCATCTGTTGCACGGAAGCATAGACACCAGCAGTTATAGTACATACTATTTGTTCATTTATTTACTTTTCTTTTGTATGTATACAACTCTTTATACCATTCTTATCCATAGCATTTATCTTCAATTCAATACAATACATACTTCAAACAGATCTAAACATTTAGTAAAATACTTATCAGAACCAAAATTCATTAATATAGGGGTTCTGCAAGGTGGCATATTAGGACCAATACTATTCCTGATATACATTATTGACTTTCCCAGTAGTGTTACTCAAGGTGAAAAAATACTCTTTGCTGATGACAGCAATATTATAGTTACTGAGAAAACAAGAGAACTCCTTGCCGAGAAAGCAAATGAAACTCTCAAGGAAGTTTATGATTGGTGAATAAGCAATAAAGTGACATTGAAAATAACTAATGCCATGAATTTCAGTTTGAACAGGGAAAAATGGCAATGTTAAATTAAATGTAGATAGCACCTGTATAGACTGTGTAATTTCTAGGAATGAATATTGATTCTCAGTTGAAGTGGTGTGAACACACAAAGGTACTTGCAAACAGAATGTCATCAGCATGTTATGTCCTTAAGAGTCCTATCATCAGCGTGGAACATGCAGTGTCTTTTAGTTACATATTATTCATATGTACACTCAGTTCTTAGCTGTGGCATTCTTTTTTGGGGAACAAACATACAAAATATGAACACAATTTTCAAACACCAGTAAAGAGCCATAAGAATAATAACCAAAAATACTAGTCAAGCTCATTGTAAATATCTGTTCAAAACACTGGGGATTTTAACTGCTCCATGTGAATACATTTACCAGTCAGCTGTACACATAAAATAACGTTGGTAACTACAACTCTGTCCATGGCCATGCAATAAGAGACAGACTCAACTTACATTTATCAAGAAAAAATAAACATAAAACTCAAAACAGCATTTTCTATCAAGGAATAAAACTGTACAATAAATTACCAAAAGAGATTAAAGAAATTTCAAAAATACACTTATTTATAAAAGCAGTTAAAAAGTACCTGTTATGCAATACATTTTATACATTGAAGGATTACTTAGATAAAACAGAGTAGGGGTTTGATAAAAAAAGTTATATAAATAAGTAATAATAATAATGATTATAAAACATCCAGCATTCCACATAACACCTTCACTTTATGTTTTTTCCGTCTTTTTTCCTTTCTAGAAATACTTACCCCCCAAGCTATGCATAGCACAATACTAACACCTCTTTCTCTTTCTGAGCTCCATATCTCGCTCATTATGGAAGGATGCTGACTCAGTTTTTCAGGATAGCAAATGGGAAGTTGCGGTACGGAAAATGGCCCAGAGATCACCAGGATAGCAAATGGGAAGTTGCGGTACAGAAAATGGCCCAGAGATCACCAGTGTGTGTGTGTGTGTGTGTGTGTGTGTGTAGTGAGTGAAGTGTTATGAAGCAATGTGCATATAGGGTGTGCAATTTCATTTTATTTTATTACCTTCCTGTAAATCATTTACATGATGTAGGAGTTGTCACAACAAAGTTATCATACAAGTACAAGTACTGCAAAAATAATAATGGAATATCACTTTAAAGGCATTTTACAAGTACAAATTTGGACATATAAATTAAAATTTTTGGCAATAAATTTACACACAATCAGAGTACTCATCTATTTCGTAGAAAGTTTTGCTTAAAAAGGAATTTTTAAACTCAGTCTTAAATTTTAATGTGCTATTTTCTTCATGTGCACTGGCAGAGCATTGTAAAGTTTTATTCCAAAATAACTTACATGCTTTTGGGTTTGTGTTGTCCTTACCCTTTTTACATACAAATTCTTACGACTTCTTGTATTATAATTGTGGCAGTCTTCATTTGTACGTGGATTTTTTCATATGTGCTCTTGTACACAGAATGCTTTTAAATATATACAGTGATGGCATTGTGAGTATTTGTAGTTGTTTGAAAAGGAGCCTACAGTGAGTTCTTGGAGAATTATGTATTATGATTCGTATAGCTCTTTTCTGAAATTTGAAGATATCTATTAAGCTTGATTTTGTTTTACCCCAGAACACTATGCCGTAAGACACGATGGACTGAAAGCAAGCAAAATACACTAGTCTAGTACAGTCTGTGCTGCATACTCTAGATAATATCCTCAATGCAAAAAACACCGAATTGAGCCTGTGTGATAAATACTTGAGATGGTCTTTTGATCAATGTGCATGCCCAAAAACTTTGTGGGTTGCACACTCTCTATCTCCTCATCAATTAGTCTTAACTGGAGGTCCATATCTTGGGTTGCTTTGCCACACTGTATACATTTTTGTTTACTTAGCTTAATTGTTAACTCATTAGCATTAAACCATTGTTGTATATATATATATATATATATATTTCAGGACTATGTCAGTTGTAGTGTTTAATGATTTTTTATCATCACTTATAATTAAGCGCATGTCATCTGCGAACAACATTATTTTGGTGGAAGTATTTGGATTTTTTAAGTCATTTATATAAATCAAAAATAATAAGGGACCAAGAACACTGCCCTGAGGGACTCCTATTTCCAATTTCTTTGCATCTGAAACCCACTTGATTCTCTGATTTTTATGTTATGCGATGATTTCTTCCACCTGACTTCTATCTTGAAAGTAATATTCAAACCATTGCCTTACAACTCGCCTTACACCTATTGGCTACATATTGTTTAACAGAATTTGGTGATTTACTGTATCGCAAGATGTAGATAGGTCTAAGTTAATTCCCGCTACCTATTTTTTATTGTCAAGATTCCTGACAGTCTCTTCAGTATATGCAGGGATAGCTGATTCTGTGTTGTGGCCCGAGAGAAAGCCATGTTGATTGCAGTTCAGAAGTTTGTAAGGATCTAAGTAATTTATGATTCTGGTTTTCATTAATTTCTCTAGAAGGGAGAAGGGATCTGAAAGACAAATTGGCAATATGTACCTGGGGCTTTATTTTTTAAATTGGTCTAAACTTGTAAATACTTTGACATGTCCTATATCCTTGTAAAAAGAGATATACAGATGGAAAAGCTACTACTACTACTACTACTACAATACCATTTCTTTTACTCTTTCAGTTCTAGATATAAATGAAAATTTCTTAATGACAAGCAGTTCATAATTTGTCAGCACTGATTCTTACTGATATTTTTGTCTCTTTTGGTCACTGCAACCAAACAGTTGGAGTAACATATTGCATAACTAGTAACTTTTGAGTTTTGTGTGCCACAGTTTTTCTAACTCCCAAATACTGATAATGGTCAGCACACAGAATTCGTGCACTTACCTCATTCTTGGCAATTCTCTCACATAGTATAATTAATTGATCATTACAACTCAGGTAGACTTCTCTAATCTACCGTTTTAAAAGTAAGACCAAAATCTTTAGTATTTTACCTCTGTAGAAACTGTTACATATAACACCTCTTTCCTCACACATCATTCAACACTACTCACAGCAATGGTGTCCCTATATATATTTCTCCCTTTCCTCACCACAGGTGTAGCTACACTTCACTTGGTTCGCATACCCATCTTGCTTGTAATTTTACATGTTTCTTCTTTTCTCTCTACCCATTTATTTTGAGATAAATTTGATCATATCTTATTATGACCCTGTACATGATTGCTTGGCTTTCTTTCTTTTTGTGTCTTAAGTAATCCTCTATTCCACTTTAGCTAGTAATATGACTTATCAGTATCTCATTGTTTTTAATATTTTTTTGATCTTGAATTACTCATAATCCAAACCGGTGCCAACTTAAGTGGATATGGATGTTCACAATACCTTTTTGCTCTAATTTGGGTGTTAACTAATTATAAAACATAATCTAAACTCAATACTTCGCTCTTCCCCTCCTCAGTGTGACATCGCTAACAGATGCACATTATATTATCAGGTGAATGTATGAAAGTTACATCCCAGACTGTCTCCCCTGAGTCTGTCTCTCTCCTCACCCCTACCACTCCCTGCACTTATACCTTCTACACGCTTCCCACAGTTTGTAAACCCAACCACACTGGACTCCCCGTTGTCGCTGGTTACTGTGCCCCCACAGAGAGAATATCTGCTCTTGTGATCTATTTCTTTCACCCTGTTACATGTAACCTAACCTCCTATGTAAAAGACACCAACCATTTCATCCACTGACCGTCCACTGTTCCTGTTCTTTTACCACCCAGCACTCTGTTTGTCACTTTGTGTGCTATGTTCCTGTACACTAACATCCCCAATTGCTGCTGCTGAACATCACCTTTCCCAATGCCAGACTGTCATCAAACCTAGAATCACCTTCCTGATCAACATGACCAATTATATCTGACTCTGATTGCTACAAATGTTTACTGTGCACACTGTGCTATGAATTATGAACTTGCAGTTTCCACTGCCACTATGCTTAATAGAACTTTGTATGCTAAACTCATGCTTATTGGGTGATTAGTACTTGGACTTTATTCCATTTAATCAAAAACTATCTCATATAAATTTCTATTGTGAATCACATCAGTATACTACCTAGAACTATTACTCTTTGATTTGTAGACTAATAGATAATTTGCATCTATCTTCATGTTCCTAAGAAGGTAGCGCCAGCATCCCCCGCTGACTTCCACCATATCACCGTCTGCTCAGTGCTCGCTCGGGCCGTTCACAAGGTCATAGCATCACACCTGATGTGGTTGAATGCTCTGGACAGGGGTCAGTGGGCATTCATCCCTCGGGAGGGGATGCTGGAAAATACCTTCCTCCTCAACCTGATCCTCGGAAAAGTGATTCGCTCCTGTTGGTCTGTCTACATGGCATTGCTCGATATGTCAAAGGCATTTGACTCCCTTAACCATGCAGCTCTTGGCCCTGCGCTAAGAGCTCATAGTTTAGCGGATGAATTCCTTTGTGGCGACAGTCGACTGCCAGTAACTTCACCAGCGAAGCGCAGAGTAAACGGTCTTTGGAGACTTGAGCTTCTTTGGTAGTCCCGTCTGCGACTTGACTAGTGATACACGTGTCGTGAAATTGTGCATTGTTTTTCTTGTGTTTCTGTAAATATACGAACTGTAATAAAAGTGCCTTATCGTAATAAGTTGGAATTTTTGGTGCATGGACTGTCACTATAGCCATAAAAACCCACACCTTCATTACTTCCTGCACTGCTACGATGATGAGCTGATGGTGATAGCGAGCCCCGCCGGTGAGAGTAAGGTCGTGCAGCCTTCCAGGGGAGTCCGTCAGGGTGAATCTCTCGCTCTCCCCTCCTTTTCACTTATGTCAAAGACCTCGTCCTTCACCAGCTTCCCTCTCATATTGGTGCCCATGTCCTTGGCTGCCAGATCAATGAGTTGGCTTTTGCAGACAACATCCTACCTCAATGCCAGGGGGTGGGGGGCTGCAGACCCTCATCAAAAATGTAGCCAGTTGTGATATCTTATGATCTTTGTAAGACTTTCAACTTTGTGGATCACAAAATGCTTTTCAACAAAGTGTCCCAATCTGGCATGAAAGGGGCAGCAGGAAGTAGGCTGAAACCCAACCTCCAAGAGAGGAAGCAGTAGGTAATTTTGGATGAGAGCAGCAAAGCAAGTGAGGGAGCCCCCCAGTGATCCGTCCTTGGTTCAGTGTTTATAAATATAAATGTCTCACTTTGTCTGGAGATATACTATAAACCCCCTATGTATCACTACTGAAGGCATTGTGAGGACAAGATTGTGTTAATTGCAGCACACACACAATGCTATTTAAACAATCATTCTTTACATTCCATACATGAAAGAAATGGGAAGAAGCCCCAATATGACGGAAAGTACCTTCTGCTATGTGCTTCACAGTGGTTTGCAGAGTATGGATGTAGATGTGTGTGTATAAAACATAAAAGTTCACTTTGTTTGCTGATGATACTAGTATTATGATAAACGGTCCACCAGTCTGGAGGAAGATGCAAAAAATTACTTATAGAACTCCTAACCTGGTTAGAAGTAAACTCACCATCAGTACGCAAGAGGAAAACTATTTAAGTCATGTTAAACTCTGATCACAAAACTCCCAAGGGAGATACCTGTTGTACAAGACTGTCAATAAACACAAAGAACATATTGCACCACATTCTTCGGCCTCCACATAGATAGCAACATTAGTTGGAAACATCATGTCCTGTAACAATAAAAAGGCCAGTTTCATCTTTAGGACTACCTCATATATTGAAAAAATCAGTCTCGAAAAGTCCGCTTACTATTGGTACCTCTGTTACATGCTTTGGAATTGTCTTCTGGGGCAATATACTCACATCAAAGAACATTTTCTTTCTGCAAATGGAGGTTATCCAAGTTATGTCCAGAGTTCCCACAAGAACATCTTTTTGCAATCTTTTTAAGAAACTTGGGACACTTGCTGCAACTTTCCATTATATTTATTACACTATGAGCTTCATGGTAGACAATCCTGTGCAGTATGGAATCAATTAAATGTACTATGATCACAATACAAGAAGGAAGGTTAACGACCATTTATTTATTTTTATTTATTTATTTATCCATCCGTAGACAATAAATATTGTATGGATGTTGTCCAAAAGTACATGTAAATTTATGGGAAACAATATGTGCAAAAGGAACACACTAAATTGTACATTAAGTAGTACAAAGAGTAATACATACAAAATTGTACAAAAAAATGTACAAAGAATAATACTTGGTCATACAAGACACAGTAATACAACTTTTTATACATGTATACTGCTTATTCTGTTTGCCCTAAGGCTTTACTTTTGTCATCCCTAAACAGGAAGCCCTTATGTTCCCCACAATAATTCAGTAAAGATTTTACCACACTCAACAGCTGTCCATCACATTCAAAAAATTAACAGAAACTTTAGAGGATGAAACACATTGTTTTCAGTTTTGCCTTAATATAAACAGCATCAGAATTATTTATTGGCCTAAATAGTCATTTACCGAGTAAAAACATTGTTCGAGTAGAATTTCTTTAAATTCTACTTTAAATCTGTTTTCATCTTCTAACTTTCTGATGTTGGCTAGCAGTTTGTAGTAGAGTTTTGTATCCTTATGGCTCACAATCTTTTGTGTGTGTGTTCTTTTTGTTCGCCGAGTATGAAGTGCTGTGCTATTTCGAGTATTGCAGTTATGCAAGTCGGCATTTGTCTGAAAATCTACAAAGTGGGCCCTAACATATAAAATACATTTGTATATATGTAAGGAAGGTACTATTAGAACTTGTTGAATAAGGGTTTGCATTGTGCCTGTGGATGATTGTGTTATTATTTGGATAGCCC
>NC_060140.1:952312293-952381258 GCF_021461385.2 Schistocerca piceifrons
TAAACATCCCCCCCCCCCCCCCAATTATGAACACATACCCACCCATGATTATGGAATACTGAATTTGGTGGGCAGGATGTCAAAATTATTCTTCCAAATGAACAGGAGATATTGGTGTGTTAGAAGTGAAGAAGAGGCTTGGTAATGGGCCTGAGGCCATCTTTGCTTGTATAAAGCTGAGGTATTGAATGATCAATTTTTTAAAAAAGAAAAAAAACCCTACATCTATTTAATTTACATTAAGCCCACTCACTCGTAATTTTGTCCTGCAGAACGTAAACAATAAGTATGTACAATTTACAACAGTGGTGTAGAGAAGGTTGAAACAAATAATTTGATATTGGTGGCTTGTGGTCTATGAAGTCGGGAAACTACCTCAAATTGGCCAGCAAAAACCAACTGAGCTGCAGCACACACACATTGCACAAGATTTTCAGTATTCTCTCACTCGCTTCCCAAATCTATTAGCTCTAGAGAAGAAAAGAATAAGTCCTTTCTTCTAAGAAATTTATTATTATTTACTTTTGTACTGGGATAATTTTTTTCTAGAGGCCACAGGTTTCAAATTATTCAAGGAACAAGTATAAAAGTGAGTTTCAAATGCACCTGCTTCCTCACCCACCATCAGTCAGGATTTTTAATGTGTTGTTCATGGTACTACCTCCTACCACTGTACAAAAATTTTTGTCCACACAAATTATTTCCCATTTTTGACCTTATTTAATTTTCATTGACTGAGGTATTACGCCTTCAGTTTGGTTGTGCTTTTACCAGTTGTAAAATTGACGTTTGTGTAAATTTTACCTCACAATTTTGTGAGCTTAAACAGCATTAAGTTAACAATTAATTAATTTTATTTGTCTGGCCTCCTTACTAAAAAACCACATAAGTTACAGCACATGTGCTTGTAAGGATTAAGTTTACATTGAATTGTAAATGTAATTAGTTTTTGCATAACATTTACAAAAGTTTTTTTTCTTTCATTACGCTGATGGGAAAGTTTAAATTAAAAAATTGTAATGAAATAGCTGACTGAGCAGCCAGGTCGGGAGGGTAGTTGCAGGATGCGAAAGCTGTTATGAGGTTGTTGGTGTAATGGTTCAGGGATTCCGGACTGGAGCAGATTCATTTGCCATGAAGACCTAGGCTGTAGGGAAGGGACAGTTTGATGTGGAATGGGTGGCAGCTGTCATAATGGAGGTACTGTTGCTTGTTGGTGGCTTTGATGTGGACGGACATGTGAAGCTGGCTATTGGACAGATGGAGGTCAACGTCAAAGAAAGTGGTATGGGATTTGGAGTAGGACCAGGTGAATCTGATGGAACCAAAGGAGTTGAGGTTGGAGAGGAAATTCTGGAGTTCTTCTTCACTGTGAGTCCAGATCATGAGGATGTCATCAATAAATCTGTACCAAACTTTGGGTTGGCAGGCCTGGCTAACGAAGAAGGCTTCCTCTAAGCGACCCCTGAATAGGTTGGCGTACGAGGGAGCCATCCTGGTACCCATGGCTGTTCCCTTTAATTGTTGGTATGTCTGGCCTTCAAAAGTGAAGAAATTGTGGGTCAGGATGAAGCTGGCTAAGGTAATGAGGAAAGAGGTTTTAGGTAGGGTGGCAAGTGATCGGCGTGAAAGGAAGTGCTCCATCGCAGCGAGGCCCTGGACGTGCGGAATATTTGTGTATAAAGAAGTGGCATCAATGGTTACAAGGATGGTTTCCGGGGGTAACAGATTGGGTAAGGACTCCAGGCGTTCGAGAAAGTGGTTGGTGTCTTTGATGAAGGATGAGAGACTGCATGTGATGGGTTGAAGGTGTTGATCTATGTAGACAGAGATACGTTCCTTGGGGGCTTGGTAACCAGCTACAATGGGGCGGTCGGGATGATTGGATTTGTGAATTTTAGGAAGAAGGTAGAAGGTAGGGGTGCGTGGTATCGGTGGGGTCAGGAGGTTGATGGAGTCAGGTGAAAGGTTTTGTAGGGGGCCTAAGGTTCTGAGGATTCCTTGAAGCTCCGCCTGGACATCAGGAATGGGATTACCTAGGCAAACTTTGTATGTGGTGTTGTCTGAAAGCTGACGCAGTCCCTCAGCCACATACTCCTGACGATCAAGTACCATGGTAGTGGAACCCTTGTCCGCCGGAAGAATGATGATGGATTGGTCAGCCTTCAGATCACGGATAGCCTGGGCTTCAGCAGTGGTGATGTTGGGAGTAGGATTAAAGTTTTTTAAGAAGGATTGAGAGGCAAGGCTGGAAGTCAGAAATTCCTGGAAGGTTTGGAGAGGGTGATTTTGAGGAAGAGGAGGTGGGTCCCGCTATGACGGAGGACGGAACTGTTCCAGGCAGGGTTCAATTTGGATAGTGTCTTGGGAAGTAGGATCATTAGGATTAGGATTAGGATCTTTCTTCTTCGTGGCAAAGTGATATTTCCAGCAGAGAGTACGAGTGTAGGACAGTAAATCTTTGACGAGGGCTGTTTGGTTGAATCTGGGAGTGGGGCTGAAGGTGAGGCCTTTGGATAGGACAGAGGTTTCGGACTGGGAGAGAGGTTTGGAGGAAAGGTTAACTACTGAATTAGGGTGTTGTGGTTCCAGATTGTGTTGATTGGAGTTTTGAGGTTTTGGAGGGAGTGGAGCTGGGAGTGGGAGATTTAGTAGATGGGAGAGACTGGGTTTGTATGCAATGCCAGGAGGTTGAGGTTCGCTAGAAAGGTTGTGAAGGGTGCCTTTCCGGAGGTGGGAAACCTGGAGATTGGATAGTTTTTTGAGGTGGAGGGTGGCATGCTGTTCTAATTTGCGGTTGGCCTGTAGGAGGATGCTCTGAACAGCCGGTGTGGATGTGGGAGAGGAAAGATTGAGGGCTTTTATTAAGGATAGGAGTTGACGGGTGTGTTCATTGGCTGAGTTTATGTGTAGGTGAAGGATTAATGGGTGAGGGCAATGGATTGTTCAGTTTGGAACTGGTATAGGAACTGATGGAAAGAAGGGTTGCAGCCAGAGATGGGAACTTTCTAAGTGTGAGGCCTATGGGGGTAATGCCAAATGTCAGACAAGCCGGAGAAAATAAAATATGGGAGCGTAATCTGGCTAGGGCGAAGGCATGTTTGCGGAGGGAATGTAAATAAAACTTAATGGGGTCGATGTGGGGGTGTTGTGAGGGTGACATCAACCTCCTGACTCCACTGATACCCCGCACCCCTACCTTCTACCTTCTTCCTAAAATTCACAAATCCAATCATCCCGGCCGCCCCATTATAGCTGGTTACCAAGCCCCGACAGAACGTATCTCTGGCTACGTAGATCAACACCTTCAACCCATTACATGCAGTCTCCCATTCTTCATCAAAGACACCAACCACTTTCTCGAACGCCTGGAATCCTTACCCAATCTGTTACCCCCGGAAACCATCCTTGTAACCATTGATGCCACTTCCTTATACACAAATATTCCGCGCGTCCAGGGCCTCGCTGCGATGGAGCACTTCCTTTCACGCCGATCACCTGCCACCGTACCTAAAACCTCTTTCCTCATTACCTTCGCCAACTTCATCCTGACCCACAACTTCTTCACTTTTGAAGGCCAGACATAACCAACAATTAAAGGGAACAGCCATGGGTACCAGGATGGCCCCCTCGTACACCAACCTATTGATGGGTCGCTTAGAGGAAGCCTTCTTGGTTACCCAGGCCTGCCAAGCAAAAGTTTGGTACAGATTTATTGATGACATCTTCATGATCTGGACTCACAGTGAAGAAGAACTCCAGAATTTCCTCTCCAACCTCAACTCCTTTGGTTCCATCAGATTCACCTGGTCCTACTCCAAATCCCATGCCACTTTCCTTGACATTGACCTCCATCTGTCCAATGGCCAGCTTCACACGTCCGTCCACATCAAAGCCGCCAACAAGCAACAGTACCTCCATTATGACAGCTGCCACCCATTCCACATCAAACGGTCCCTTCCCTACAGCCTAG
Source organism: Schistocerca piceifrons (assembly GCF_021461385.2). NCBI lineage: Eukaryota > Metazoa > Arthropoda > Insecta > Orthoptera > Acrididae > Schistocerca > Schistocerca piceifrons. Next base: position 952,316,267 of record NC_060140.1, read on the forward strand.
GTCTTCGTGGCAAACGAATCTGCTATAGTCCGGAATCCCTGAACCATTACACCAACAACCTGATAACAGCTTTCGCATCCTGCAACTACCCTCCCAACCTGGTACAGAAGCAAATAACCAGAGCCACTTCCTCATCCCCTCAATCCCAGAACCTCCCACAGAAGAACCACAAAAGTGCCCCACTTGTGACAGGATACTTTCCGGGACTGGATCAGACTCTGAATGTGGCTCTCCAGCAGGGATATGACTTCCTCAAATCCTGCCCTGAAATGAGATCAATCCTTCATGAAATCCTCCCCACTCCACCAAGAGTGTCTTTCCACCGTCCACCTAACCTTCGTAACCTCTTAGTTCATCCCTATGAAATCCCCAAACCACCTTCCCTACCCTCTGGCTCCTACCCTTGTAACCGCCCACGGTGTAAAACCTGTCCCATGCACCCTCCCACCACCACCTACTCCAGTCCTGTAACCCGGAAGGTGTACACGATCAAAGGCAGAGCCACGTGTGAAAGCACCCACGTGATTTACCAACTGACCTGCCTACACTGTGACGCATTCTATGTGGGAATGACCAGCAAAAAACTGTCCATTCGCATGAATGGACACAGGCAGACAGTGTTTGTTGGTAATGAGGATCACCCTGTGGCTAAACATGCCTTGGTGCACGGCCAGCACATCTTGGCGCTGTGTTACACTGTCCGGGTTATCTGGATACTTCCCACTAACACCAACCTATCCGAACTCCGGAGATGGGAACTTGCCCTTCAGTATATCCTCTCTTCCCGTTATCCACCAGGCCCAAATCTCCGCTAATTTCAAGTTGCCGCCACTCATACCTCACCTGTCATTCAACAACATCTTTGCCTCTGCACTTCCGCCTCGACTGACATCTCTGCCCAAACTCTTTGTCTTTGAATATGTCTGATTTTGTGTCTGTATATGTGTGGATGGATATGTGTGTGTGTGAGTGTATACCCGTCCTTTTTTCCCCCTAAGGTGAGTCTTTCCACTCCCGGGATTGGAATGACTCCTTACCCTCTCCCTTAAAACTCACATCCTTTCGTCTTTCCCTCTCCATCCCTCTTTCCTGACGAAGCAACCATTGGTTGCGAAAGCTTGAATTTTGTGTGTATGTTTGTGTTTATTTGTGTGTCTATCGACCTGTAAGTCACATCATCTTTGTTTTTAGATATATTTTTCCCACGTGGAATGTTTCTCTCTATTATATTCATATCATTAATTTGAACCCAACAATTACGTTTGTTATTGTCACTGTTGCATTTCGAAATCTTTTCTGTCGTCTTATTTTCTCTTTCTGTTTTTGCCAGTAGTTTCACTTTGTATTTACCTTCTCCTTTTTACCGTTATCTACTATACAATTTTGTCCCGCCTATGTATACTCAATAATATGTAACCCACTTCCAAACCATAACCAAAAAATTTTTTTTCCGCTTTCAACACTACCGCTGCTATAAAATCCACCGTTTCTAGTTCACAAACAGTTCCTTTCACCTATTAAACAACCATTTCGGCTAGTTCTAATAACTTTCGCTTTATTTCCATTTCTATTTTTTCCACATCGCTGATAATTTTTAGTCGCTTCCCACAGGTTTTAACGTCATTATTTCTTCGTCAGACAATTGTTAGCCTCATTTTCATAATGTACCACCACAAAACCACTCCTTTTGTTACATTTACACGCAGTTTTTTCAAAATTTTCCCGAATTTCTATACCCTTTAACGTGTTTTGGCGGCAACACAACCACCTAATCTTTGTACACATCGTTGTCTACCAACCCAAGTTCACCACAGGATCAACATAGCCCAGCTTTAACCAACACTTTTTTGCCTTTCTTCACACCAGATCTCCAGTTACTTTCTAGTTCACCGTTATCTCTCCCCATATACTTTTATTTTCATTTTCATTTCAGCCTCATGTTACACTTTCCACCTTCTAATACCATGTCACCCTCACAACACCCCCACAACAACCCCATTAAGTTTTATTTACATTCCCTCTGCAAACATGCCTTCGCCCTAGCCAGATTACACTCCCATATTTTATTTTCTCAGGCTTGTCTGACATTTGGCATTACCCCCAAAGGCCTCACACTTGAAGTTCCCATCTCTGGCTGCAACCCTTCTTTCCACCAGTCCCTATACCAGTTCCAAACTGAACAATCCATTGCCCTCACCCACCTAATCCTTCACCTACACATCAACTCAGCCAATGAACACACCCGTCAACTCCTATCCTTAATAAAAGTCTTCAATCTTTCCTCTCCCACATGCACACCGGCTGTTCAGAGCATCCTCCCACAGGCCAACCGCAAATTAGAACAGCATGCCACCCTCCACCTCAAAAAACTATCCAATCTCCAGGTTTCCCACCTCCGGAAAGGCACCCTTCACAACCTTTCTAGCGAACCTCAACCTCCTGGCATTGCACACAAACCCAGTATCTCCCATCTACTCAATCTCCCACTTCCAGCTCCACTCCCTCCAAAACCTCAAAACTCCAATCAACACAATCTGGAACCACAACACCCTAATTCAGTAGTTAACCTTTCCTCCAGACCTCTCTCCCAGTCCGAAACCTCTGTCCTATCCAAAGGCCTCACCTTCAGCACCACTCCCAGATTCAACCAAACAGCCCTCGTCAAAGATGTACTGTCCTACACTCGTACTCTCTGCTGGAAATATCACTTTGCCACGAAGAAGAAAGATCCTAATCCTACTCCTAATGATCCTACTTCCCAAGACACTATCCAAACTGAACCCTGCCTGGAACAGTTCCGTCCTCCGTCATAGCGGGACCCACCTCCTCTTCCTCAAAATCATCCTCTCCAAACCTTCCAGGAATTTCTGACTTCCAGCCTTGCCTCTCAATCCTTCTTAAAAAACCTTAATCCTACTCCCAACATCACCACTGCTGAAGCCCAGGCTATCCGTCCTCCGTCGCAGCGGGACCCACCTCCTCTTCCTCAAAATCACCCTCTCCAAACCTTCCAGGAATTTCTGACTTCCAGCCTTGCCTCTCAATCCTTCTTAAAAAACCTTAATCCTACTCCCAACATCACCACTGCTGAAGCCCAGGCTATCCGTGATCTGAAGGCTGACCGATCCATCGTTCCAGTACAGTGGTACTTGATCGTCGGGAGTATGTGGCTGAGGGACTGAGTCAGCTTTCAGACAACACCACATACAAAGTTTGCCAAGGTAATCCCATTCCTGATGTCCAGGCGGAGCTTCAGGGAATCCTCAGAACCTTAGGCCCAATGCAAAACCTTTCACCTGACTCCATCAACCTCCGACCCCACCGATACCCAGCACTCCTACCTTCTACCTTCTTCCTAAAATTCACAAATCCAATCATCCCGGCCGCCCCATTATAGCTGGTTACCAAGCCCCCACGGAATGTATCTCTGCCTACGTAGATCAACACCTTCAACCCATCACATGCAGTCTCCCATCCTTCATCAAAGACACCAACCACTTTCTCGAACGCCTGGAATCCTTACCCAGTCTGTTACCCTCGGAAACCATCCTTGTAACCATTGATGCCACTTCTTTATACACAAATATTCCGCATGTGTAGGGCCTCGCTGCAATGGAGCAGTTCCTTTCACGCCGATCACCTGCCACCCTACTTAAAACCTCTTTTCTCATTACCTTAGCCAGCTTCATCCTGACCCACAACTTCTTCACTTTTGAAGGCCAGACATACCAACAATTAAAGGGAACAGCCATGGGTACCAGGATGGCCCCCTCGTACGCCAACCTATTCATGGGTCGCTTAGAGGAAGCCTTCTTGGTTAGCCAGGCCTCCCAACCCAAAGTTTGGTACAGATTTATTGATGACATCTTAATGATCTGGACTCACAGTGAAGAAGAACTCCAGAATTTCCTCTCCAACCTCAACTCCTTTGGTTCCATCAGATTCACCTGGTCCTTCACCAAATCCCATGCCATTTTCGATGACGTTGACCTCCACCTGTCCAATGGCCAGCTTCACACGTCCATCCTCATCAAACCCAACAACAAGCAACAGTGCCTCCGTTATGACAGCTGCCACCCATTCCACATCAAACAGTCCCTTCCCTACAGCCTAGGTCTTCGTGGCAAACGAATCTGCTCCAGTCCGGAACCCCTGAACCATTACACCAACAACCTGAAAACAGCTTTCGCATCCCGCAACTACCCTCCCGACCTGGTACAGAAGCAAATAACCAGAGCCACTTCCTCATCCCCTCAAACCCAGAACCTTCCACAGAAGAACCACAAAAGTGCCCCACTTGAGACAAGATACTTTCCGGGACTGGATCAGACTCTGAATGTGGCTCTCCAGCAGGGATACGACTTCCTCAAATCCTGCCCTGAAATGAGATCAATCCTTCATGAAATCCTCCCCCTCCACCAAGAGTGTCTTTCCACCTTCCACCTAACCTTCGTAACCTCTTAGTTCATCCCTATGAAATCCCCAAACCACCTTCCCTACCCTCTGGCTCCTACCCTTGTAACCGCCCACGGTGTAAAACCTGTCCCATGCACCCTCCCACCACCACCTACTCCAGTCCTGTAACCCGGAAGGTGTACACGATCAAAGGCAGAGCCACGTGTGAAAGCACCCACGTGATTTACCAACTGACCTGCCTACACTGTGAAGCTTTCTGTGTGGGAATGACCAGCAACAAACTGTCCATTTGCATGAATGGACACAGGCAGACAGTGTTTGTTGGTAATGAGGATCACCCTGTGGCTAAACATGCCTTGGTGCACGGCCAGCACATCTTGGCACAGTGTTACACTGTCCGGGTTATCTGGATACTTCCCACTAACACCAACCTATCCGAACTCCGGAGATGGGAACTTGCCCTTCAGTATATCCTCTCTTCTCGTTATCCGCCAGGCCTCAACCTCCGCTAATTTCAAGTTGCCGCCACTCATACCTCACCTGTCTTTCAACAACATCTTTGCCTCTTTACTTCCGCCTCGACTGACGTCTCTGCTCAAACTCTTTGCCTTTACAAATGTCTGTTTGTGTCTGTGTATGTGCGGATGGATATGTGTGTGTGTGCGAGTGTATACCCGTCCTTTTTTCCCCCTAAGGTAAGTCTTTCCGCTCCTGGGATTGGAATGACTCCTTTCCATCTCCCTTAAAACCCACATCCTTTCGTCTTTCCCTCTCCTTCCCTCTTTCCTGACGAAGCAACCATTGGTTGCAAAAGCTAGAATTTTGTGTGTATATATGTATTTGTTTGTGTTTCTATCGACCTATTGGGTAACAGATATTCTGACCCAATCTACTCCAGCATGCTCTAAGTCCATAAATGTAAAGATAAGTTCCTAGCTTTATTTCAGAGATGTAGAAGTGGGGAATTCCTCTGTGCTGTCTTCCCACTCCAATCTACTCCTCTGTGTCATCGTTCTCTGTACACAATTTATTCCCCTTGCCTGTGACCAGAATGAGCTCATTGATGCCACATTGTGCATTGTCCTCGATGGTGAGTGTTCATCGGAGGTGAGGGTATCATCTGGAGTGCCCCAGGGAAGTGTGGTAGGTCCGCTGTTGTTTTCTATCTACATAAATGATCTTTTGGATAGGGTGGATAGCAATGTGCAGCTGTTTGCTGATGATGCTGTGGTGTACAGGAAGGTGTCGTCTTTGTGTGACTGTAGGAGGATACAAGATGACTTGGACAGGATTTGTGATTGGTGTAAAGAATGGCAGCTAACTCTAAACATAGAAAAATACAAATTAATGCAGATGAATAGGAAAAAGAATCCCATAACATTTGAATACTCCATTAGTAGTGTAGCGCTTGAAACAGGCATGTCGATTAAATATTTGTGCGTCACATTGCAGAGTGATATGAAGTGGGACAAGCATGTAATGGCAGTTGTGGGGAAGGCAGATAGTCGTCTTCGGTTCATTGGTAGCATTTTGGGAAGATGTGGTTCGTCTGTAAAGGAGACCATTTATAAAACACTAATACGACCTATTCTTGAGTACTGCTCGAATATTTGGGATCCCTATCAGGTCGGATTGAGGGAGGACATAGAAGCAGTTCAGAGGCAGGCTGCTAGATTTGTTACTGGTAGGTTTGATCATCACGTGAGTGTTACGGAAATGCTTCAGGAACTCGGGTGGAAGTCTCTGGAGTAAAGGAGCCGTTCTTTTCGTGAATCGCTACTGAGGACATTTAGAGAACCAGCATTTGAGGCTGACTCCAGTACAATTTTACTGCCGCCAACTTACATTTTGCGGAAAGACCACAAAGGTAAGATAAGAGAGATTAGGGCTTGTACAGAGGCATATAGGCAGTCATTTTTCCCTCGTTCTGTTTGGGAGTGGAACAGGGAGAGAAGATGCTAGTTGTGGTATGAGGTACGCTCCGCCACGCACTGTATGGTGGATTGCGGAGTATGTATGTAGATGTAGATGTAGACATTCCTATGTCATGCACCTTCTGTGCCTCACTACTATCTGTCAGCCACCATTCCTCAGCACTCTGTCCTGTTCCCCTGCCAGCACAGTATAGTCAGCTGGGACAATGTAGCTGTACACGTGCGTCTGCGTGTGTGTGTGTGTGTGTGTGTGTGTGTGTGTGTGTGTGTGTGCGTGCGTGCGTGCGCGCACGTGTGCGCATGTATGGGCATAGAAAGGGGTTGAAAAGCAAAGTTCTCAGTGGTGACTGGCACTGCACAACTCTGTGTCAATAGAGGAGGATTATACTGCCTTATTTTGATCTCGCGAAATCCACTTGAAACAGATAAGAAATGAAATTTTGTGAACATATTGAAAATCATCCCATCTCATAGACATCCACGTGGTGTAGAATCCTAAAACATATTCAGAGCTAAAATATAATGAGGTATCCCAAACAGAATGACTCCTGCCATGGCAACAACACACACGCAACCAGTCTCTGGCTGCCAAGGACAGACTCAGAGTCTGTCTTCGGCACTCAAGGACTGTGTGTGTGTGTGTGTGTGTATGTGTGTGTGTGTGTGTTGTCTGATTCCAATGAAGGCTTACTGGTTTGACAGTCTTTTTGTTGTGCCTCTCTATGACTCAGCATCTCCGCTATATGGTGAGTAGTAATCTATCCTTTTCATAATATTCCCATGCTCGTGAAAGCCATGGACAAGGTAATTAAGTGGATGCAGTATTTCTTGATTTCCAGTAAACATTTGATTTGGTACCAAACCAATGATTGTTAACAAAAGCATGATTATATGGCATATCATACAAAATTTGTGACTGGATTGAGATTTCCTTGATACGTTGCTCTCTTGGAAGGACAGTCATCAAGATACGTAGAAGTAACTTCAGGCATGCCCTAGGGAAGTGTGTTGGAACCTTAGTTGTTTATATTATATATTAATGCCCCAGCAGCAGTGTTATTAGTAACCTCAACTTTTTACAGATGGTGCAGTTGTATTTATTGAAGTACTATCCGGGAAGAGCAGCACAAATACTAAGTCAGATTTTTATGAGATTTCAAGGGTTTTCGAAAGATTGGCAGCTTATATTAAAAAATTATAAATGTAATATGTCTTTCCCCAAATGATGGGAAAAAATAAAAAGTAGTATCCTGTGACCACACTGTAAATGAGTCACAGTTGTAATCAGGTGACTCCTACAAGTATGTGAGCATAGCAATTTGTAGGGATATGAAACAGAATGATCACAAAGGCTCAGTCAAAGGTAAGGCATGTGGCAGACTTCAGTTCATTGGCAGTATAGTGGGTAAATGTGGCCAGTCTTTAACATTCCTTTTAAACTGGATTCAGGTTTGAATTTAATACATTGTTGTAAGGTAGTAACTCATCAATTTTACTTCACTGCAATAACAACTGTTTATAACTAGGCATTGTTCTTGCATGTGAGAACTACTGAATAATGTAATTGGTGTGTTTGCTTTTAACTTTGACTGTATTGTCAAAACCAATAGGAAAATTTACATCGATATTTATATTATACTGCCTGGTACAGTTTAGACTCACAAAGACTGGTGCATCCATAGCTGCGCACAGACTCCCTCCCATGGTCACTGCCACGCCATCTTAAATAACTTTAAAATAATCAGATGTATTTTACATTACTGAAAGTACAGTATTAATAGACTTACAATTAAAAGTTACAATTTTAGAAAAAGTTATGCACATCAAGGATCACCATAAATTATAAAGAGTCTTATGCAATAATAATAAGATTTCAGAATACATTACAATATCTATGTAACATTATGCTGTGTTATATTTTATGATAATAATTTCAGCTAATATTTTAATTATGTCCAAATTATAATGGGCAATTTATTGCTATCATACCTTTAGTATTTCTGTGTGAAATGTGTTGTATATCACTTACAACTTTTGGTGTGAAAAAGTGTTTTGTTTAAATGACCTTTCTGTTCATATGAAAAGTTGCTTCATTGCTGAACACAAGTCTGCCATGAAAATTGTTCTCTTTCCAGACATTCTTGCAGAGCAATGCTAAAATTTGAACATAGGTTTTCGTCATTACCTGTTAGAGCATAACACAGGTGTGAATGATATGGCTGTACCTTCAGGTGCCTTTATAACTCACTGACATAATGTGATATGAAATACATTCAGTTCCCTCGTGGCTTTTGTAGTTAATTCCTTAGGGCTAGAGAGATTTGTTCCCTCAAAATGACATTGGACTATGGTGATGGTCTGATGTTGATGACATTCAAGAATACAAAATACTTTCCTCATGCTTAAATGCTGCTGTCTGATTGGGCAGAAGAAACAAGCACCAACAATCGTTTGTAAAATATGTGTGTGTGTGTGTGTGTGTGTGTGTGTGTGTGTGTGTGTGTGTGTGTGCGCACGCTTGAGAGTGAGAGAGAAAGAGAGAGAGGGTGCAGCTGTTTTATGGACTATTTTATTGTTTTGCTGTCTTGTAGCATCTAAGAACATTATCACTTAAAGACTGATTATCTTCCATGTTTTAGATGATGCGTTTAGTCACACAGCATCATCCTGACCTTGTGCAAACCACGCACCTGCATTTGGCACAGCAGCTTGAAGGTGAGGGTGCCTTTAAAAGTTCTGAACAACACTACATATCTGCAGGAGAATGGAAGAGCGCTGTTAACATGTATCGTAATGCTGGAATGTGGGATGATGCTTTTCGGGTATGTGCTTCATTTAATTAGATTTTTATTTTGTTTGTAAGAATTTATACTAGCTGATACAAAATGCATAAATGCCTGCTTTCATGGATGAGTATGAGGTGGGGGAACCAGGCTCTAATCCTGTTATTGTGGGTTTTTTATTTGTGGGGCAGGGGAGGGGAGCTCTCAGGATTACAGTAATAATTGAAATATCAGAAGATCAGTATGGTGACCAGATGACACTAACTACTGCCAGCCATTGAAGTTTAATTCAAGGGATGAAGCTGCAGCATGCCATGGTTTATTTATTTGATGATCTTATAACTTTAGTATTGTTCTGTGTACAGTAGACATTGGACCTGCCCATAAGCATTTCATACTCAAAACACAATTTTTTCAATAAGATCAGTATTGATTACATTTTACAAAATAACATTAACAAGTCTTACATATTTCTTGTCTAGATTCTCCCTCACAGTAGGGAAGAAGTGCTCAACAAGGCACTCCTGTACTGATGATTTGTATCTGCCCTTGTACATTATAATGCTTTATAAAGTTTAATGGTAGGATGGAGTGTACATTTTTGAAATAGTACTGAAATTAAAGTTCCTGGCAGATTAAAACTGTGTGCCGGACGGAGACTCGAACTCGGGACCTTTGCCTTTCGCGGGCTAAGCCATGCCACCGCAATATCCTTTCTTTCAGGAGTGCTAGTTCTGCAAGGTTTGCAGGAGAGCTTCTGTTAAGCTTGGAAGGTAGGAGACGAGGTACTGGCAGAAGTAAACCTGTGAGGGCGGGGTGTGAGTCGTGCTTGGGCAGCTCAGTTGGTAGAGCACTTGCCCGCGAAAGGCAAAGGTCCCGAGTTCGAGTCTCCGTCCGGCACACAGTTTCATATCAGCGCATACTCCGCTGCAGAGTGAAAATCTCATTCTAGTACTGAAATTGTCTGCTTCACTTGTAGATCAGTTGTTTTTTCTTGTACAGTAGTTGACACATATTCTTTACAGGAAATACAAGGATAACTACAGTTCAGATTTTCATTTGTAATAATTATTTTTTTCTGATATATGGTATGTTTCACAATTCATGTTGCACACTTGTAGAGCTTGTAGAGGGGACTTAGTCGATCAAGTTTTATACAGAAACCCATGTCCAGAAACGGGTTGTTTCCATCTTACAAGGAAAACAAAAGCTACTCAATTATGCGCTACCTTTTATGGTAGGCTACCCACATTTGTGAATGGTATGATGACGTGATGTCATCTGATATCCTCTGTTTCCATCTGTGTTGTTTTCATACTTTGTGGTGATGCATCACTTGACATTACAGTGACTAGTACTGCAGTAACAGGACACCTGAGTACATATTTGCAGAGCACACTGATATGTTGTTAATTTTCAGTGAAGCTCACCATTGTGGAAGAGAGGATTAACATCTGTACCACAAGAACTTTCCAAATTGTTTGACTCCATCTCATCCCATGTTTGCCAGAGTAGAACAATGGCTGCAGGAAAGTGCATGTTCTGCGTGAACAGCAGCTCCACCCATGTCACCCGCAGAAAGCACACATTATGCCTCCAGCAGATTTTGTGCCACATCTCAACTTGTGTAAATGATCTTTACACCATTGTGTGAATTTTCCTCAGTTTCCAAGGCGAATTTTGTTCATCGATGAAGTGCATTTCAACAGGGAAGGTACTGTGAATTCTCAAAAGAGCCAGATTTGGGATCAAGAAAACCCCAAAGCCATGTGTGCACGAAGATTTCAGCTCACCTTCGTTATCAATGTCTGGGGAGTTATTTGCGATGGTCGTGTGATTGAGCCATGCATCCTTCTTCCCACATAACGGGTGCCAGGTACTGGACATTCCTGCAACATTTGCTAATGGACTTTTTGTAAGATGTGCTATTGGACAGTCAACAAGAATTGTGGTTTCAGCATGATGGTGCAGCAGTACATTTTGCTGCAGTTCGTGTGTGAAACCATCTGAACGTAGTCTACAGGGACAGATGGATTGATCAAGGTAGACCACATGCTTGGCCACCAAGATCCCCAGATTCAAGCCCTTTGGATTTTTGCTTGTGGGGCCACATGAAGAATCTCGTTTACAAGACCCCAGTTCAGTCAGAGGAAGATCTGGTTGAATGGATCATGGTTGTGGCAGAAGTGATGAACCATTCACCATGCATACTGGACATAGTTTATGCGAACTTACTGCACAGATACACTGTGTGCACTGCATCTGAACGTAGTCTACAGGGACAGATGGATTGATCAAGGTAGACCACATGCTTGGCCACCAAGATCCCCAGATTTAAGCCCTTTGGACTTTCGCTTGTGGGGCCACATGAAGAATCTTGTTTACAAGACCCCAGTTCAGTCAGAGGAAGATCTGGTTGAATGGATCATGGCTGTGGCAGAAGTGATGAACCATTCACCATGCATACTGGACATAGTTTATGCGAACTTACTGCACAGATACACTGTGTGCACTGCATCTGAACGTAGTCTACAGGGACAGATGGATTGATCAAGGTAGACCACATGCTTGGCCACCAAGATCCCCAGATTTAAGCCCTTTGGACTTTCGCTTGTGGGGCCACATGAAGAATCTTGTTTACAAGACCCCAGTTCAGTCAGAGGAAGATCTGGTTGAATGGATCATGGCTGTGGCAGAAGTGATGAACCATTCACCATGCATACTGGACATAGTTTATGCGAACTTACTGCACAGATACACTGTGTGCACTGAACTTACTGCACAGATACACTGTGTGTACTGAACTTGGTGATCAACATATTGAACAGCTGTTGTAATATCACAGTAAGTAGGAGTGAAATCTGTACATATTTTTGCCCTTGTAACATGGAAACAGACTGTTTCTGCATGTGGCTTCCTATGTGAAACTTGATCTATTAAGTCCTCTCTACAACTTTCAGATGTTTGTAACATGAATTGTGAAACACTAAGTGTAGGGGTATGATAGAATTTTTTCTTCTCTGAAAAGGTGCTTGGACAGTGGTCTTTGGTCTATTCTCATCAATAATCAATTTGTCTTTTTCTCTAATCTGAATAATTTTTGGCTTATTTTACAGGTTCCCCAAAATGCAGTCTCAAAAGCCTTATATTATGGCCATCAACAGCCTCATGGCTAGTGTGTGGCTGCAATGTCTTTGCTGTACTTGATGTAGGAATATATTGTGGAGGACGTATAGTGGTTCTATTCAAAAGGTTTACTGAATCATCTGAAACCACCGCAGCAGAGTCACTGCTTGTGATTTTATTTATATCTTCAATAGATATTATTACCATGTACCTTCCTGGCTCTTATGACAGATAGTCATAAAGTTTTAGTTATCACCTCAGAGATGGGAGCTGCAACCATGAAACTTGATGGTGGTGTAAATTCTCCTCTACATATTCACCCTTCTATATGACATTTTTTTTAATGATGGTTGACTGGGCAGAGACCTTGTTTGTAGATTCTGCATTTTGGGTGTTCGGGGAACCTACCACCTTGAGAATCCCCTCATCCTCATTCTGGGAATGCTTGCCATGGAATGGTTTCTTCATGCACTGGAACCAGGAGACCACCAAATTAATTTCTCTGCCACTGTGGCTATAGCAAGACCTAGTCGTTACTGTGGTAATATGCACAGAGAGGCCATAGAAATGCAAAAGCACAATAACAGCTTTAACAGAAAAGAAGAATGATTTAAATTAGACATGTTGTGAACCTTAGTGCTAAATAAGACAAACCAACCATCTCATCCCCACTACAAGTTCAATAATGTATGGCAGTGCAACTCTGCAGTCATTGGCAGCGGGCCAATGAATGATGAACTGACCATTTCATGCGCACGAATAAATTGGTATTTCTCTTTTAGATGAATCTGATGATGATTATAATGATCAAAACCCGTAACTGAATCAAATAAAGAACTTAGCAACCAAAGGCTGTTTTAGTTTTTATGAACTCTTATTCCTACAGGATCAAATAAAATTAAATTCAGAATTCAATTCACTTTCATCTGCATTATCCACATTGTGGTGACAGTCTTCTAGGACCACTGCCATGATCCACTGAGGTGTCAATAACCACAGGGAGCACAGTGCATAATATCTGAATATTCATTTGAATGCTACTGGGGTGAAGTGTGGTGTTTGATGATCTTTTTTCTATTTTACAGTCAAATATTTAAAAACAGGATACAAAAATGCAGCAAACTGTACCTTTATCACTAAATGTGACCCTTCAATTACTCTTCGATTTTTACAAACAGTATTTATTACTTTTTTTGGCAAATATAATGCATATGTTTGTCTTAACATTAAAAATTCAACTGAAATTTGAAGGCATGTGTACTACCATTACGCATTCCCTTTTGGTGAAACAAAGTGATCAGTAAATACATTTTGCACTTCATTGGCTGCAGTGGCCAGTTCTATATGTTTAGGTGTTCCAATGATAACATTTGTTGTGGCCAATCTGTCTTTCTGCCATTCTCCTTTTCAACACTACATTTTTGTGCTAATGTAGAATACACAAAACTTCTGCACATTTGAGAAAAGCTTCCAGCAACTGGCAAGTTCAGCAAGTACTTGTAGCAAGATGCAAGAAACTGTTTCCTCTAACTTGTGGAAGCTACCTCTGGAAGTTGGCGAAACTTGTGGAAGTCGACATGCTGGCATTGTTTTCATGTAAAAGACGTGAGGAAATTTCCTTGTTAGTGGACACACACCTTAACAGTGTTTGGTCCTTCTTGTCCTGCTGTCCACTAGGTGGTCGAGATTTAGCTGCTCAAGGCCATCCTACTTTTCAACGGTGCCCTTGTGGTATTAGCTGGCATATGAGGAGGATTTCTTTGGTGACACATCGTTAGTTTCGAGTGGTCTCAGTCATGCTCATTTGAGTTCATATCAACAGACTGTGCATGCCATCCATTTAGTTAACTCCTGTCTCTTGGAAGAGAGTATTTTCAAAGTGGGAGAGATGTGGTTGTGCATTATTGTCTGTTAAGACTGCTGAAATATTGACTCTTCATCTGGATCCTGTCCCAGTACTGGACAAGGCCAAAATTACTATTGATACTGATGAGTGGTGTTCAACTGGCCTGAAACATGAATGACTCACTTTTACGCTAAACCCATGGAACTACATGTCTCAGATATGCATTGTCACCTGACCACCTTGATGCTTGTCAGATGTCAGACAAATCCTGCACTTGTTGGTGAAGAAAAACTGACACCATTGGTCTAGGTTCTATTCTAGAAATTCCTTAGCCTACCTTCTTCATGCTCCATTGCACTGGCAAGTTTGTACTGTTTTTTGTATCAGATACCTAGGGGGGCAAATCGATCATGCAGAAATGGTTGTGTATTGCCTGAGTTAACATGGCCTTTCCAACTGCCTCCAGAAAAGGCAGAACTGAGCAGGAGAGTGCAGTGATTAGCACACTGGACTTGCATTCAGGAGGATGACAGTTCAATTTTGTGTCCAGCCATACTGATATAGATTTTCGGTAATTTCCCTAAATCACTTAATGCAAATGCCGGAATGATTCCTTCCAAAGGGCATAGCCACTTTCCTTCTCCATTCTTCCCTAATCTGAGGTTGTTCTCTGTCTCTAATGATCTCATTATTGAAGGTGGGATATTTAACACTAATCTGCAAAAAGGGAGAGTGCAGTTGTTACACTGTTCTTGGGATACCTTCAGGCCATAATTTGTAGCCGGCTATCTTCAGCTGATGTTAATTGTGGATGACCATTATTAAGCAGATCTTCAGTATTTCTTTCATGATAGTGGTAGATTGTTGGAATGAAGTTGCTGAGGTGTACACCAGTTAAGTGGCTAATTTCATGTGCTGACAATCTTTCTTACCATGAAGTAACAATATACACATGGTCTAAACTTTAAATGACTCTTCAAAGCATGTCGATAGGCTGATCATGGTACACAAGCCACATTGTCTCTGTCATAGATGCAGACACAGAAAATTCTACTAAGCTACACCTCCACTAGACAGGTGGCTCCAGGTAATGATTTCCTGTGATCAACAGAGTAAGTCATGAGGTTCATACAAACCTGTTTTCGATGAATTTATTTGGAAACCTTATTTTACAACAGAAATCACAAAGTAAATTCCACCAATTTGGTGGCATATGTTGGTGTCAGTAGACATAGTTTGTACTGATAATACACTACTGGCCATTAAAATTACTACACCAGGAAGAAATGCAGATGATAAATGGGTATTCATTGGACAAATATATTATACCTGAACTGACACATGTTTACACTTTCATACAATTTTGGCGCATACATCCTGAGAAATCAGTACCCAGAACAACCACCTCTGGCCGTAATAACGGCCTTGATAGGCCTGGGCATTGAGTCAAACAGAGCTTGGATGGCGTGTACAGGTACAGCTGCCCATGCAGCTTCAACACGATACCACAGTTCATCAATAGTAGTGACTGGTGTATTGTGACGAGCCAGTTGCTCGGCCACCATTGACCAGACATTTTCAATTGGTGAGAGATCTGGAGAATGTGCAGGCCAGGCCAGCAGTCGAACATTTTCTGTATGCAGAAAGGCCCATACAGGACCTGCAACATGCGGTTGTGCATTATCCTCCTGAAATGTAGGGTTTCGCAGGGATCGAATGAAGGGTAGAGCCACGGATCGTAACACGTCTGAAATGTAATGTCCACTGTTGAAAGTGCCGTCAATGCGTACAAGAGGTGACCGAGACATGTAACCAGTGGGGCACCCCATACCATCACGCTGGGTGATATTCCAGTATGACGATGACGAATACACGCTTCCAATGTGCGTTCACCGCGATGTCGCCAAACACGGATGCGACCATCATGATGCTGTAAACAGAACCTGGATTCATACGAAAAAATGACGTTTTGCCATTTGTGCACCCATGTTCGTCATTGAGTACACCATCGCAGGTGCTCCTGTCTGTGATGCAGTGTCAAGGGTGACTGCAGCCATGGTCTCTGAGCTGATAGTCCATGCTGCTGCAAGTGTCGTCGAACTGTTCGTGCAGATGGTTGTTGCCTTGCAAACATCCCCATCTGTTGACTCAGGGATCGAGACGTGGCTGCACGATCTGTTACAGCCATGCGGATAAGATGCCTGTCATCTTGACTGCTAGAGATATGAGGGCGTTGGGATCCAGCACGGCGTTCTGCATTACCCTCCTGAAACCACCGATTCCATATTCTGCTAACAGTCATTGGATCTCGACCAACGCAAGCAGCAATGTCGCGATACGATAAACTGCAATCGCAATAGGCTACAATTCGACCTTTATTAAAGTCAGATCGTTATGGTACGCATTTCTCCTCCTTACACGAGGCATCAAAACAATGTTTCACCAGGCAACGCCGGTCAACTGCTGTTTGTGTATGAGAAATCAGTTGGAAACTTTCCTCATGTCAGCACGTTGTAGGTGTCGCCACCGGCGCTGACCTTGTGTGAATGCTCTGAAAAGCTAATCACTTTCATATCACAGCATCTTCTTCCTGTTGGTTAAATTTCGCATCTGTAGCATGTCATCTTGGTGGTGTAGCAATTTTATTGGCCAGTAGTGTAGATTTAGTCACTGCTACTAACATTAGGAGTAGACCCCTCCTGGTGTGTGAGTAGGCTTGAAGTAGTTCATAGGATGCTCACATAAACAACAGGGTGGTGGTGGGGCTCTGTAGGTTAGCTTCATCTTCTGTTGCTTTCCTTTCATAGAGTGGTTCATTTTATTTTATTTGCTAAATAACTGTTGGATGTTAGAGTTTGAGGTGGTGTTATCAGGCCCTGTGGGAGAATATCAATAAATAATCACCAATAAACTGTCAGGCCTAGTGGTCCAACAGTAAAGCACATGCTGGAAGCTGGAAGGTCACAGGAACAAATCCTGGTTGGACCATGGATATTTCAATCTACAATTAATGTAGCCTTCGTAGCAGGATTACTGGCATAGGCTGGAGACATGCAAGTCGCCGAAGTAGTGTTCAGTTGAAAGATTTGCGCGAGACTGTTGAACCGTACAGAATTATTCTTATACCAAGCTTGCTTTTGAAATTCACACTTTAAAAAGTTTGTTGCTCAGAATATAAGTGGAACAGCATTTATGTAAACACCAGGTACACTCTATGGCTTCAACCCACAGTTCAGTCGATTATCCAGCACAGTACTGCAGTGCAAATTTTCTACAATTTGTATCCTGCATTAATGAGGCCTCTTTGAAATGGGTGGTGTTTTCAATTACTGCTAACCCATGTCTGTAATGACAAAAATCCATTCAGCATTATTGTCTCAGTTCATCAGCGATGAATCTCTATCACCTTGTGGGTTGGAATTGTACTAGACCAACTAATAAGACCTTATTTGCTGCTGTCCTGTTTGAATGGTGGACATTATCTGTTGTTCATTTTGGATATGCTGTCACTGTTGCATCTTGTTGTGTATGAGAGGATGTGGTTTCAACAAGACCATGTATCATTCCACTTTGATATTAATGTCTGTGAGCCCCTGAGCATTTGAATGACAGATACCCTCATTGTGGGACCGGAGAAGGAGATTCTGTTCCTATTTCTGGTATGTCAGATCATCTGTTGCTGCCTTGAGAGACTAGGCTAACCTGAATGGCTACTGTTTCAAAATAGTCTATAATTTGAAAATATCAGAAACTGTGGTAACACAGACCACACACATCCCTGTAGTCATTGACATTGCTTGGCTCTCAAGGGAAGGAGAGCTTGTGGTGTACACTAAACTATGCCTCCACTAAATCCCAAACCTCTCCATAGATTCACAAAGTGGAGGGGTATGTTTAACACATTGGAGCCTAACGGGCCAGCAATCCAGTTAATACCCAGATCCTGAGGAAATTTGCTACAATTTACAATGTTTTAATAAATTTACTAATCCACTTACCTCTTTCGACAGTATATCAGCTAAACCTTCCATCCTTCCTCTTTATAAACATGTATACGTTTAGCACAAATAAATTATACAGGGATTTGTAGATATTACTCTAAAGATACTGTTTTTCAGCATTTTTACTTTTCCCCGAAGTGGACAGAATTTTCGTAAGTCATAGGGAATGGTAGGCTATTGACTGAAAATCACTTGTCAGCAGAAAATACTAAATGCTTCATTTATAGGTAAAGTGTTTTATTGGGAAATGGTTTTTTTCTCATTTTTACAAATTAGATAACTACACTCGGGTATGACATGCTTCAAAACACTTAGAAACACGAAGGCCTGTGTTACATGGCCTACAGTAGTATATGGTCTCTTTCCTGACTACCTTTCCTGCAGCTTTTCGTTGTTCCCAACAGAACTTGCATCTTCTAGCTGGGTTTGTTTTCTTTTGTGTTGGTGGCAGTTTCTCAGGGAAATTATGTGCTGTGAGTCTCTTTGCACTTGCAACTCCAGATGCGGAATGTGTGTCTTTATTTAGTTCTGCTCCTCCTTTTTAAACCAGATGCTTTGCTAATTTACAAATAAAAATCTGCTAGAGCACACTTTTTTGATATTTTGGTATTGTGAATAACGTTGGCATTCACAACTGCCCTCATACAAATATGGAAG
Source organism: Schistocerca piceifrons (assembly GCF_021461385.2). Classification (NCBI taxonomy): domain Eukaryota; kingdom Metazoa; phylum Arthropoda; class Insecta; order Orthoptera; family Acrididae; genus Schistocerca; species Schistocerca piceifrons. Next base: position 952,335,030 of record NC_060140.1, read on the forward strand.
AAAATCTTTTTCCACCATTTTACAGTCTTTCGCTGGAAGGGATAGTAACTCATCAGCTGGTCTCCTCTGTCAACACCTGTTTTAGACAAGTTGTAGTCTAGTACAACGTCTGGCTTTACTACCTCAACATATCCAATCCTGGATTTTACACTGACATGTGAAGCAGTCGTCTTATGCTGTGTTGACAACATGTGTACATCACATTTGTCTTCCCATTTCAAGCAGAAAAGTTGTCCTTTGAGATGAAATGCCATTTCTCCTTCCTTTAGTTTTTAATTTATTTAGTCTCTGGGCAAACCTATCCTTTTCTTCATCACAGTTCCAACTCCCAATGTATTTCTTTCCCATAGTTCTTCAAGAACTGCAGGATTTGTATAAAATCTTTCCATGTATACCACAAGTCCTTTTCCCAGATAAGAAGAACATAGCCTCAGCAGCAGGGATTTGACAGAAATGTCAACATTGCCCTTTCCACCAGTGTAAACTTCAGCATGTAACCTGTTTGAGCATCACTTACAACATACAGTTTTATTCCACATTTCTTTGGTTTGCCTTTCATATAAATACGGAATCCAGTTCTCCCATCAAAATGACATATTGCTTCATTCACAGTCAGATCTAGTGATGGATAAAAGTCTTTTCTGCATCTTTCTGTGAAAAAGTCCCAAAAAGGTCTTGTTTTATGCAGAGGGTCATAGCCTGGTTCTTGTTCAGGTATCCATAGTGCATTATTGTTCACATGCTGCATCCTGAATACGGCAAAAAATCTGTCTCGTGACATTAGCTGAGAAGCAAATGATGAAACAAGCACAGGTTCTTCAGACCAATAATCCCTAAGTTTACGTTTCTGTACAACACACATATGCAAAATGATTGCAAAAAATTGATATACTACATGTATCCTCACTTCTCTCCATTTCTTCCATAAAAATTTTGGTTTGATTCTGTTCTGACGGCGAAGTTCAGAAATAGTATCAGTAGCATATATATTTGTCTTTGATTTTACTTTTAGAAACATGCAGTGATCAAAAAATTGCAACTAATACTCCAGTTCTGTTGACAATATATTGACAGGAACCTGAATTCCACTCATTTCTTCAAACACAGGTAATTAGTGAGTGCATCAAAATGACACCATTCATTATGAAGGGGAGGCTGTTGAACTGTATGACAAACCTGACTAATACAAACTTGTGCATTAGCTTCTTCATATTCACTACCATCGTTTCTATCAGCAGCACAGCTTTCGCTCTCCAGTTCACGTGAGTCATTGTTATCTTCTGAAAAATCGCCAATGTCGTCCAAAAGATCCTCAAGTTGTGAGCCATTGTTCAAGAGTTCTTCAATCTCTAAGTTTGGCAAGTGATGTCTCTTAGCCATATTCACTACTTATATGTTATTACATATGGGAAGGATGCACACAATAGCACAACATGGCAGCCAACATAGGAGAAAACAACCTTCAACAATATTCCAAGCACGTGCGCAGTTCATGTAACACTGGTACCACTCACAAGAGACTGGCGTGCACTAGCCATTAACAATGCAGTTACGACAAGACAAACAATTAGTCTCACCGCTTACACATGTAAAACATGTGTATAAATCACAAATAAATAAGTCAGAACTGAAGAACATATGACGTACGTCAGTTGGATTTTGTGGTTAAAACATAATGAACGTATCTAGTACGCCCATCGGTTCCAATGCTTTAATTTTCTGTTTCAGCTGAAAGAGATGCCAAGATTTTTGATGAATCATTTTATTTGTGTGTATTTATAATTGTGGATTTCCTTTTGTTAAGGTCTGTAAGCCTGTACATCAATGTAATCATAACATTCCAATTTAGGTAGCAAAAAATCATGGTGGTGTCCAAGCCAGGAATCAAGTGGCTTTCTTGTGGGCCAAATCTCTTGGAGGGGAATCAGCTGTGAAATTACTTTCAAAACTTAATCTATTGGAAGTAAGCATTGATTATGCGTGTGAAACATACCAGGTATGTGAATGACTCACTCATTTTGCCACTTTTAGCCAATTGTAATTATAACTCAGTTTACTCATAATCAGCCAAAATTATAATTCTATTTTATCTTCCATTAGACACAATTATTTTATTTAAATTATATCTGAGTTCATCATTTGACTGTTTTGTTTCTGTAATCATGAATCCATGTTGATGCTAAAAGGTAATGTGAACATATTCTGTGCCTGAGGTATACAGCAAAGTGCTTTCCGGTAACGAGTATCAAAATATATGCACAAATGTGCTGTTGCAATGGTTCGCAAAGATAAGCTTAATAGCATATGTGCAAAAGATGCCATTCTTTTTTTACTAGCAGAATGCTTCATACTCTAACTTTTATTTGTAAACTTTGAAGCATACTAGCAAAGTTAATGTCAGTTAGTATCTTATTCAATCTTTTGTTCATTATGTTCAATAGAACCTTCAAATATATGGAACAAATCAAGATATGAATTAACTTCTGTTCTTTTTTTAGTTTACTTTTGAGATTTTCAATGTTGTCATCATTAGTGCCTTTTTTATATGTATTCCCGCCCCCTTTTCAGTGCCTGAAAAGAATGGTTTGTCGGAAACGACAAGCTTCAGACTGATGTATTACACATAAAGTGAGACATGTTCATTTTAATGTTGTCAATGCATGATTTGCTTCTGTTGGCCTTTGTAGGGGGTTCATTTATCAGGAAAATGAAAATAATATATTAAGGGAAGTTCTGGGAGAATGTAAACACTTTAGGAGTAAATGAGACCTCTCACCAAACAGTAGAAATGCTGAACGATTGACAGACCTACAACCAGAATGAAAACTTGGCTAGCTTTCAGAATAAATTCTTTAATGAGCTAGAGTACAATTACATATGTGCGTGCACATGCATGCATGCATACATGCTCACACACACACACACACACACACACACACACACACACACACACACACACACACACACACACACACACACACACACACACCCCTCACTATGAAGATAGTGTGGGGGCAGTCATTGGGAGGGTGTGAGAGGACAGAGGAAGGGGAACCATTGCTTAGAGGATGTTGTGCAATGAGTTAGCTGAGGTTGAGGCCAGGAATATTCGGAACTGAAGGATGTGTTGCAAGTATAACTCTCATCTACATCGTTCCTAAAATCTGATGCTGGGGGAAAGGTTGTGAAGCAGTCATTGAACTTGAGAATTTTGTGTTCTGCAGCATGTTGTGCCACTGGGTGATCAACTGTGTTGTTGTCTACCATTTGGTGATGGCCACTCTGGTGGAAAGCTAGATGTGGTGGCCATTCACTCTGATGAATAGCTGGTTGGTTGGTGTGTTGAAATTATAGGAGATCTGGTAAATGATGTGGCTGCCTTCACAGGTGACCCTGCCTCTGATGGGATAGAATAAAGCTGTGACATGACTGGAGTTAGATTTGTTGAATGTGTGAATCAGGCAGCTAGGTCTTTCATGGGATACGGCCCACACGACAAGCTTTGGAAGTGGGAGTGCCTTAGGAATGGACCAGGATGTTGTGTAGGTTGAGTGGGCAGCAGAATACCACTTTAGGAGGGGTGAGAAGGATCGTGGGTATGATGTCTCTCATTTTTTGGCATTGTGATAATTAATCCCTTCACTGTGAAGGGAACAAAAAAGTACTTTACACCATGGTAAGAAATAAGAGGAATGACAGAAGCGAGTGCCTGAGGATCATGGATAATAATGGAAGAGTTGTGGAGGAAATGCATGAGCTCAAAAAGATTTGGAAGGAGTACTTTGAAGATCTGTTGAATGCTGCCAAGCAGGTAACTAACAGCGATGGAGAGCCTAAGGCAGCAGACGATTATAATAGTGGGGAAATTGATGATCTAACTTGGAATGAAGTGGAAGAAGCCATAAAGAGGATGAAAGGGGGCAAGGCACCAGGTTGGGACGAAGTAACAGTGGATATGATACGAGCAGCAGGAGAAGTAGGAACCCAGTGGCTATACAGAGTGCTGAGGGTGGTGTGGAAGGAGAACAGAATTCCTGAGGATTGGAAGAAAGGAATTATAGTCCCGATCTTCAAGAAAGGGGATAAAAGGAGATGTGAGAACTACAGAGGAATCACCCTGCTATGCCACTGTGGAAAAATCTATGAAAAGATGCTGGAGAAGAGAATAAGAAGCAGTATTGAAAGTAGACTGCAAGAGGAGCAGTACGGTTTCAGACCGGGAAGATCAACAACGGACCTCATATTTGCGGTAAGGCAACTGCAGGAAAGGCACTATGAGTACGGGAAGGACTTAATCATGGCCTTTTTGGATATTGAGAAGGCGTATGACAGTATCTGTAGGGACAAGCTCTGGGATGTGCTGAACGCAAAAGGGATAGATGAAGAGATTACACGAAAAGTCAGAAAAATGTATGAGGGAAGTGAGAGTTGTGTGAAAGTGGGGAGGGAACGTACTGCATGGTTCAAGCTGGAAAATGGGCTGCGACAGGGAAGTGCACTTTCGCCTTTATTGTTTATTATTGTTATGGATGAAATCCTACAGCAAGTATCAGATGCAATTGGAGATCATAAAATGAAAGCAGTGCTTTTTGCCGATGACCTGATGTTATGGGGAAATTGCGTGAAGGAGGTGCAAGAGCAGTTAGATGCATGGGAGGCAACGGCAGCACAATATGGAATGCATTTCTCTGCAAAGAAAAGTGAAATAATCGTCACAACAAGGAAGAAGAATAGGCCAAATGTGGATATAACTTGTGGAGGGGAAAAACTACAAGTGGTAGAGAACTTCAAGTACCTGGGAAGCGTGATTGAAAGTAAGGGGGGAAACGCAATGGAAATAAATGAAAGATGCAGAAAAGCAGGGCAGTTCTACAAATGCATTAGGGGGCTTATTTGGAGCAAGGAGGTGCCACAGAAATCCAAGGGAATTATATACCGAACCTACTTTGTCCCCATATTGACATACGGAAGTGAGACATGGGTAATGCACAAAAGCGACAAAAGTAGAATACAGGCTAGTGAAATGAAGTTCCAGAGGAGCAGGTTGGGTGTAACAAGACGAGACAGATTGCGAAATTTGTATGTGAGGGAAAGACTAAAGGAGGAACCAGTACAGGACAGGATAGAAAAATCAAGACTGCAGTGGTATGGACACATGAAGAGAATGGATGAGGGAAGAATTCCAAAGAGGATGTTTGATCTGCAACTGGAGGGGAAGAGGCCCAGAGGAAGACCAAGAGATAGATGGGTGAAGGGAGTGAAGGAATGTGTGATGAGAAGAGGAGAGAACTGGACGAAGGTGGAAGAGGGGGAATGGTGGAAAGACAGAACACGGTGGAGAGGCTTGTGTTCCCGACAGACCCAGCCAGTGGCTGGAAACTGTCCAAGATGATGATGATGATGATAATTAATCAAAGCTCTGGACATGGTTCATTTGCTCTATTCAAGGGTTACATTGGGTGTTTTGAGGGAGGGGGGGCTTCTTTGCAGCTGACTCTTGGGGATGGTGAGAGTATTATGGGTGTATGAGGATATGGCTGGGAAATCTGTTTGGGGGAGGGTGGGTTGGGGGGCACCTGTCTGTGAAGACTTCTTGTGAAATCTTCAGCACACTGGGTAAGGGAATTCTCATCTGTCCAGATAAGCTGTCCATGGTTGGCCAGATTATATGGGAGTGATAACTGTCAAAATTCAGATATTGTTGATGGTCTGTGGGTTTCACAGGGCAGAGATATGGCTGGAGCCATCGGAGAGTTGGATATCAACATCCAGGAAGTTGGCACATTTGATTGAAGAAGACCAGGTAAAGCTTATGGGAGAGAAGATGTAGATATTGTCGAGGAATGGCCTCAATCTCCACTAACACAGTGTCCCCACACTCTTCCCAAAAGTTTCCCCTTACTCTGTCCCATCACCCTCTCCCAATCCAGGCCTCCATGTCATCTTCACAATGCGCTGCATCAACTCACTGGCTGCATGTGTTGTATATCTGGCCCATGCACCCACTACTGCCATTTCCCTCATTTCTTTCCTACACACCTTCTGCCTTCCTCCAGGCCACCAGCTGCTTATCCTCAGCACCTCCTCCTGCTTCCCACCTCTTTCTCCCTCTATCCACCCCACTTAACACAACCTCTTATCCCAATCAGCCTGTGAAATTGCAGTCCCAGCATTATGCGTCAAGTCAGCACAACGTAGGTGCACACGTGTGTGTTTGTGTGTGTGTGTGTGAGACACACACACATACAGATGCAGCCATGTACCTGTGTGTGTGTGTGTGTGTGTGTGTGTGTGTGTGTGTGTGAGGATTTCTTCCGAAAGCTAGCAAAATTCTTTTTGTGTGCCTGTTGACAATTCAATGCTTCTACTATCTGGTGAGTGGTCTCCAATACTCTGAAAGTTAAATTAAACTGATATAGTATCGCTGTTAGTTTTTTTGAGCTGGGGTCAGTAGACAGTGTGTCAATATTTATATATCCTGCTAGTATGATGTTAACCCAGCCATTTGTACTGCAATGTTTATTGTTCATGTGAACAAGCAATTCATTAAGGGGCTCTGGAAAGATTCAAAATTATGAAATGTTCAATTTTTGCTTTTTAGCATTTTAAAAAGCTACAGACTTTCCCCTTCCAATTGAGATATAATTTATTCAGTTCAGAAGACTACAACTATTTTTAAAATATTTTTGAAATATGTTCTGCATGGGTATGACCCACTGTGGCTCTGTTAAATTGCTATCAAATGTTGTATTCCTGAATCTACATGCTCATAATGAACATTTTAGTTGTGTCAGAGAAAATAAGTGTTACAAAATAAGTGTTGTGGCTAATCTGTGATAGAGATGTATTGCTTGCTCGATTGTCATGTGTTTCATGCTTATTTACTCCTTTGTAATCCTGAAAATATTCATAGTGAATTCTGTTCATTGAAGTCTCTGTTGTATTGAAAGGTAATCATGGGTAAATGTAAAGTGATGAGAGATCCTCAGAAGGCTTTTAAGAAAAGGAGAAATGTTGGAAAGACAAAGGTAGGTGTCATTACTGTTAACAATAAATATGATAACCAAGTGTGTGAACCTAACCTTGCTGGTACACCTGCCCATTGCAATGAAAGTGAGAAAGAAAATACTTTGCACAGGAAGCTTGGTTCAGTTAGCGAAAAGTATGAACGTTTTATGGACAAATCGGATGTGAATGAAATATTTGATATGTCAGTTGTCAATGAGATTGTTGCAAACTGTGTAAGATGTATTCAGTTTAGTGAAGTTGGTCTGGAACTGTCTATAAAAAGTCACATAGGGCATGCCAGTGAAATGGAACTGAAGTGTGGTAATTGTTCATACACGAACACCAGTTGCAACACTATTGCAGTAACTCCAAATGAAGAAAATGGTAGCAAAATCTGTGAATACAACATTAGATTTGTTAGTGTCTTGTGTACAATTTGTAAGGGTGCTACTGCAGGTGCAGTTTTCTGTGCCATGATGAATCTTCAAAATCCCCCAACCAAGATTATGAACTACAGGGTGTTCAAAAAGTCTCTCCGCAATGCTGTATGATTGTTAGCTGTGCATTCCATATGATTGTTCACCTGCCTGGGTTACTTCTCTTCAGATGGTCTCTCCCAACATTCCACTGTTGTGTTTATCTCAGCCAGCATCAATAGTATCATTGGTGTGTGTCGTTATGTGTTGATGTGAACGTTTAACTTTAGTTCCTTTGTTCATTTGTGGTTTTTTTTGTCAGTGTTAAAATGCTAACCATTGAAGAACGTGTGTTTTTAGTCAAACAAGTGTTCAAGGCTGTTGGTAAATACACAGTTTCAGTTTGTCAAACATTTAATTCAGTTTTCCTGGAGACAACACTCCCACATCACGATACTGTGTGAGATTTGACTAACAAATTTCGAAGTACGGGTTCAGTGACAGATGCACTGAGAAGTGGTCATCCTAGTGTTTTGTCTGATAAAATGTCCATGAGTCCAAACAAGTCAGTAAGAAAATTCGTCCAGGAAATCGATATTAGTGTCAGAATGGCCCACACAGCTGTAAGGAAAAAATTAGAACTTTTCCCATACAAAGTGACAGTCGTGCAAGAACTGAAACTAGCAATTTCTCCTCTGTCAAGGTTGTTTAATTGAAACCCATTTTGTGTATAATTATCTCTGTGAAATTCATGTATGTTGATTACCACAACACTTGAAAATTTTGATCACTCTTTTAGACAGTATGTGAGTTTGTAATAGTTACTTTCTTGGTCACACATGAGTAATTTGGAAGGTGATATCTGAATGGCATGTCAGGGAAAACTGTTTTAGGTGTTAAATAGGCAACCAAAATATAAGGATCTAGACAGTGTGACATATGGAGGTTTGGGTCAGTCTTGGCCGAACTTGAGGAGGCAGCTGCTCATGATAAGCAGGATATATGGGTTTGAGTCCCAGGCTGTTGGGTAGAAGGTCTGTACCTAATACAGCTGATATCAAGGAATTTGCAGTCAGTGAATTAGATTTTAAAACCACTTTTTTGATACAATGCAAGGTAGTTTGTTTCTTGAAGCATTTATTAGATGTTGGCTGTTGTTGCAGGCAACATCACTCATTCCTCTTGCAGTTACCACAATATCAAAGGGGTTATAATGTTAATGACATTGAAACTGATGCATTTCAAAAGAACTAGCTTCAGTATGTACCTTCATAACAAAAACAAATTTTTATTGATATTGACGCCAATGTTATGGCAGGCTAGGACTCTTTCACCTTGCCTTTGTACCTTGAAATGCTGGGTGATGTGTGTTACTTATATTTCCAATATTATTATTACTGTTATTGGTGGGACATTAAACTTTTATCATCATTCCTTTTTTGTTATTAATTTCCATGTTGATATCAGTACTAGGTCATTTGGAGACACCAAAATTCAGTCACTTTTCATGTCTGTTCACACCTATATTGAGAGAGATTAATAATAGTTACCTAACATTTTATGGAGGTGGTGTTGTACAATGTTAATGTATGTTAAAAACTACATTATGCGATATACAGCTGCAGTTGTACATGTTATTGGAGTCTATTAATTTTGATCTAGAATCAGACAATCATCGAGTCGGAAATCATCTCAGCTATTGAAATAGGTTCTCCCTACTGAGACACAAAGTTGGAATATGCTCACTATTTTTTATTTACTCAAATTTGTCATATTTAGTGACACTACCTTTTCCGTTAGATGTATACAAGGCGATATTAGTCTTGGCTTCAGTTGTCTAATGAAGTATGATTCCACAATGCATCTTTGTCGGCTGCAGAAATGACCTGGTTCAACGTGTTTGCCTCATTTTCGGTGCTTCAAATACCATTCCTTCGAATGTAGTTTCTTCTTACAGTTTATTAAAAAAAAATAGTAACATAATTCAAAATTATTTATGACGGCAACCTTCACATTGTTCTTCTGTCAACACACTGCTGTGTTGGCAGAAGAGCCAACACCGTGTTGCTAGAGGAGACCGAAATGCACACGTTTAATTACACGCAGACTGGCGTGAGGTCTGGAATAGGTCAGAGAAATAAGACTAGCAGAACGGGAGGTAACTGGTAGAATACTTAACTTTAATCCACAATTGGTGAACATCCCTCTTGACTGTACATAATTTCCATCTCAATATAAACTGGTAATGGCACCTTGCTAGGTCGTAGCAAATGACGTAGCTGAAGGCTATGCTAACTATCGACTCAGCAAATGAGAGCGTATTTGTCAGTTAGCCGTTGCTAGCAAAGTCGGCTGTACAACTGGGGCGAGTGCTAGGAAGTCTCTCTAGACCTGTCGTGTGGTGGCGCTCGGTCTGCAATCACTGACAGTGGCGACACGCGGGTCCGACGTATACTAATGGACCGCGGCCGATTTAAAGGCTACCACCTAGCAAGTGTGGTGTCTGGCAGTGACACCACATTCCTCCTCCGCAAATCGGCGATCAGTTGTGTTATAAGGCTTCCGTCCGCCATGGGGAGGACCCCATGTTGACGTATGCGACGAGGTGGGGAGCCTAACAACAGGCGAGGCTGTGCCACCCGCACCCGGCCATTCGGTCCGAGGGGAGCTAGGAAACGCCTGAAAACCTAGTCCAGGGTGCACGCCAACATGCGATGTATGCGCCCGTAGAGAGACAGGAGGGGCTGAAGGGTCGACCTCCATCGCGTCGGGGTACCCGACGGGTGAAGACGCCATGTGGTCTAGAGCGGGCAAGTGTTCCATGTTGGAGGACAGCTGGTCACGGGAAGCGATCGGCGGCACGTGACCCAGGGAGGCGCTTGGCGGCTGCAGTGACGCGTCCACTGCGGGCGCCGCCGGCGGGAGGACCGGCGGCGGCGCGTCGCCATGGCGCAAAATGGAAGGCATCGTCGGTAACACCTGGGGATGAGGCGAGCCAGTAGATGGGTCCCCAGGGTGCTGACCGGACGGCACCGTCGCCGAAAGCAGACGGGAGCGGCAGAACCCGTGCGACGACAGAGGCGCAGCTGATTGAGATGCCGACGCACCTCACCAGAGGCCCCCAAAACCAGGTACATAGCGCAGCCGAGGCAGCGAAGAATGCGCCCTGCGATCCAACGCCGTGAACCTCGATCGTTGCGATAGTATACAACGTCGCCTGGAGCAAAAGCAGGTGGCTGCCGCTGCACAGGAACCTGATGCGGCGGATGTAGCAAAGACATCAAGGTTCGATGAGGACGACCGTGGAGCAACTCAGCCGGCGAGTGACCCATCTCGGGGCTGAGAGCGACACGAGGACAAAAAGAGCAATAATGCGTCCTCCCGAGAATGCGACTCTTTCAACTTCAACATCTGTGACTTGAAAGTCCGGACCAATCGTTCAGCGGCACCATTTGACTGAAGCGAAAACGGCGCGGATGTCAGATGTTGAATACCATTGGCCTTGCAGAATGACTGAAATTCTGCGGACATGAATTGTGGGCCATTGTCGGAAACAATAGTCTGTGGAAGACCTTCAATGCAAAAGATAGCGGATAACGCTTGGATGGTGGCAGATGACGTCGTGGAAGACATCCGGACAACAAAAGGAAAATTACTGAAGGAATCGACCACAACCAACCATTGAGCATTCCAGAATGGACCAGCAAAATCGATGTGCAAGCGTTGCCAAGGGGAAGTGGCTTTCAGCCATGCAAAGAATGTCCGCGGTGGTGCGGATTGTTGTTCGGCACACGCCATGCAAGAAGAGCACATATTCGTAATCACAGCATCGAATCCGAACCAAGTACAGTGCTGACGAGCAAGTTGTTTCGTTCGCACTATACCCCAATGTCCTTGGTGGAAAAGCCGTAAGACAGAGGACTGTAACGAACGTGGGACCACGACCCTGGACTGATCATTATCAGAATGCAACAGCAAAACACCACGTCGAAAAAAAAGTCTCTCCTTGTGAGCAAAAAATCGGTGAACCAACGGATCCTCGATCCGTGACTTGGACAAGGGCCATTGCGTAGCAACAAAACGCAAAACAGTAGCAAGGACAAGGTCAGCAGCTGTGGCTGTAGCTACACGACGAAAATCAATCGGAAACGATTCGACCACATCATCGGTTTCCGAATCAATGAACATGCAAGCAAGTTAGGAAGAATCGAATGCTCTATCCTCAGCAACAGGCAAACGGGACAATGCATCAGCGTTTCCTTGCTTAGCAGTGGACCGATACAAGATATCGTAGCGGTACTGCGAGAGGAAAATTGACCAGCGAATAAATTTCTGCGCTGTACGTGGAGGTACAGGCTTGTTCGGATGAAAAAGCGATGTCAAAGGTTTGTGGTCTGTGATGATGGTAAAGTGACGACCATGCAAGAAATCATGAAACTTCGTAACACCAAATACAAGAGCCAAAGCTTCTTTCTCGATCTGTGAATAATTTCTTCGTGCAGACGAGAGCAATTTGGACGCAAAGGCAATAGGGCAATCATGCGATCCATCTTTGTGCCCAAGCACAGCACCGATCCCGAAATCCGATGCATCTACCATCAACAAAAGGGGTTTCTGGGGATCGAATGGCATAAGGCAAGTATTTGAAAGCAACGCCGATTTCAACTGGCGAATGGCGCGTTCGCATTCCGTCGTCCAGACAAACGGAACACCTTTACGGCGTAAGCGATGAAGCGGAGCTGAAATGGAAGAGGCATGTGGCACATACCTGTGGTAATAATTAATTTTTCCCAGCACACTCTGTACCTACTTCAAATTCTGCGGTGAAGGCAAGTCTTGTATGGCACGGAGGTGTTCTGGACTGGGATGTATGCCTTGGGCATTGATTACATGTCCCAGGTAGGGTAAGTCACGAGCAAAAAACACACATTTGTCCTTCCGCAAGCGAAGACCATTGTGTCGCAAGACCTGAAATAATGTTCTGAGATTGGCTAAATGTTCTTCTTCTGTCTTTCCGGAGATCACAATATCGTGCAGATAGTTTGCTGCAGTAGGGACCGACGCACAAAAAGTTTGCAGATATTGCTGAAACAATGCAGGGGCGGAGGCACACCCGAATGGGAGTCTTTTGAATCGGTACAAACCAAGATGCGTGTTAACCACCAAGACGCGCTGGGATTCGTCGTCCACTGGTATTTGCAAGTACGCATCTGCTAGGTCCAACTTCAAAAAATATTTACCTGGGCACAGTTTGTCAAAAAGATCTTCCGGGCGGGGTAAAGGATAAGTTGCAATCACTAGTTGTGGATTCACCGTTGCCTTGAAGTCCACACAAAGTCTCAATTTTCCAGAAGGTTTTGGCAAAATGACTAAGGGTGATGCCCAGAGAGAAGCCTGCACACGTTCAATTACACCTTGTGATTCCAAATCGTGTAACTTTCATGCGACCTCATCACGCAATGCGTGGGGAACATTGCGCGCTCTGAAAAATTTCGGTTGCGCGTTTACTTTCAGGTCCAAATGTGCTGTATAGTTCTTAGCGCAACCTAGGCCCGGTGCAAAAATGTCTGCAAATTCTTCACATAGATGAGAAACACTGGCTGAAGGCACAGTCTGGTTCACTGATAGGACCTGATTGACTATAGACAAATTAAACAACTGAAATAAATCTAAACCAAACAAGTTCACTCCAGAAGAAGAACGAAGGACGTAAAATGACACAAGTTTTGTTAGTCCCTTGTATGTTGCAAGAAGGCTGTACTGTCCTATCACAGGGATCTTGTGACCTGAATATGTAGTTAGCTTAACATTTGCGGCACGCAACGGGGGTTTGCCCAGCTGTTGGTATGTGTCATGATTGATTAGTGAAACTGCAGCTCCGGTATCGAGCTGGAATGGTATCACGTGGCCAAGAATACCCAAGTCCACAAAAAGTTTATTGTCCTGCTGACGACAAGAGCGACTGTCTCGTGCAACGTGAACCGACACTGGTACAGAATCACTCTCGACTTGACGGGATTTCCGGCGACGTCGATGCACACTATTGGTGGGATGAACACAGTCACTGTTAGGGAAAGTGGCACTGGGCGGAGTGGAATTAACTACATGAATGTCCATGGGTGAAGGTCCACGAGCCTGAGTATTCTTGGTTCGATTCCGGCGCGAAGCAAAGGGCCTGGAATGGTTGTGAGTGTCCGATCTGAGCTTTTTCTGGCAAACACTTTGAACATGTAGCACACCGCGGGCATGACTTTAGCACTGCATTTGCTTGCTTGCGCGGCAAACGTAGCGGAGAGCTTGGCGGCAGCTGCGCGGACGAGCACGAGGGCTGTTTACTGTTCCGTGCAGCTCGCCCGGCGGGCCGATTAATGTGACACACAGCTGGCGAATTTTCAAATGATTCCTGAGCAAAGTCAAGTGTGTCTTGCCTATCCAATATGTCCATCACTTGTTGAAGGGAGGGATTGACTAGTTTCAAAATCTGTTCCCTTATACGAACATCAGAAACGTTCTGTGCAATTGCATCACGTACCATTGTATCTGAATAAGGGAGCCCACATTCACACTCAAAAGCACAATCCCTAGTAAGGCCTTACAAAGTTGCAACCCACTCCCTATTAGTTTGACCGGCCACACGTTTTGTACGAAAGAAAGTATACCTTTTTGCAACTACATTGACTGATTCTTTGAAATATGCATCTAATGCAGACAAAATTTCGTCGTAGGACAGAGTTGCTACATTTCGTCGGGGAAATAATTTCACTATCACTCGGTACGTGGATACGCCGATGCATGCTAATAAGAAAGGCTGCCGCTCGTTACCTTGAATTCTGTAGGCGGCGAGATGGAATCCAAATTGGCGTGACCACTCCGTCCAGCTTTCCAGTGCCGCATCAAAAGGACGAAAAGGTGGTGCAACTGCATGTTGTGGCCGCGGGAGCGGTGGAGCGGCGGCTGCTGCATCGTTTTGCATCGCACGTTGACCCTGTCCAAGGGCATCCAATAAGGCCTCCGTCTGCTGGTTCTGCAAGCGATAAAATTCGGACAGTACATCTGGAGATTGTGGTGAAGCCATGACACAAGTAATTTAAACAAGTATATAGTTAGGAACGAAAAATCCTCGTCGCCATGTGCTGTGTTGGCAGAAGAGCCAACACCGTGTTGCTAGAGGAGACCGAAATGCACGCGTTTAATTACACGCAGACTGGCGTGAGGTCTGGAACAGGTCAGAGAAATAAGACTAGCAAAACAGGAGGTAACTGGTAGAATACTTAACTTTAATCCACAATTGGTGAACATCTCTCTTGACTGTACATAATTTCCATCTCAATATAAACTGGTAATGGCGCCTTGCTAGGTCGTAGCAAATGATGTAGCTGAAGGCTATGCTAACTATCGTCTCGGCAAATGAGAGCGTATTTGTCAGTTAACCGTCGTTAGCAAAGTCGGCTGTACAACTGGGGCGAGTGCTAGGAAGTCTCTCTAGACCTGCCGTGTGGTGGCGCTCGGTCTGCAATCACTGACAGTGGTGACACGCGGGCCCGACGTATACTAATGGACCGCGGCCGATTTAAAGGCTACCACCTAGCAAGTGTGGTGTCTGGCGGTGACACCACACACACACCAAGAGTTAACTGCCGACTGAGTACAGTCAATGACGACTGCAGCGTCAAAGACATTTTACACAACACACAAGCTTCCACTTGTAATCAGTCTCTTTGCTATTCTTCGATACATTTACTAATAGTAATCAATATGCTTTAATTCTCAAAAATGTAAGTAAATTAACATATAATAAGGCAAATTATAATAAAAATTCTGACAAAAAGTATAAGAAAACACTCACAATTTGGTATCGACAAATCCGGTAAAAATTACCACATCTCCCAGATCCATTACAACTGCTCCCCAGGGCTTTTGTTGTTATGAACATATACAACAAAATCCCGACCACTCTCAGTAATGGGTCTGTATTACACAATTAGTACATTAATGATGCAGTCTGATAACCTCTTCCAAATTTGGACTCTTTGAATCTGTGGACTTGTTACTGGCTGTTGTTGCAATGATACTTCCCCATCAATCCCATACACAAAAAATTCCAGTAAAGAAATTATTTGACATGACAAATATACATGGTATAGAACATACATGAGAAATATTCTAACATACAGCATACAGATTGAAAATAATAGTAAGGTAAAATTCATTTCCTAGAAGAAGATTTAAATTTTTTTTTATATTAATGTTAATTTCATTATGCTTACGTATTGTACAGTAAAAATGATACTGGACATATATATAATGTAGTGTTTTTTTCTATATATTTGCCTTAAATATATTTTTTTTTTAACTTCTGATTTTTTTTAATTTTATTATTTTTTTACTTGTTTTTTTTTTTAATTTTTTTTTACTTATGGTTTTTTTTTTAGTACAGCTAAAGATACATCAGTATTATCTAAATTTTTTGCAATTATTTATGTACACTTGCCCCTCTACTACAATATTACTACAAGTCACATTCTTGTGAAGAGTACTTTCGCTCTCCACAACATCAGTATAAAGAACAATAAATTGCTCATATATCATGAGGCTTTATCTAAAATTGGTTTTGAAACTTATATCTTTGCATGCATGTCCTCACATGCATGCCTTCACCCACAGGGAAGACTTAGCTTCCAAAAATTAGAAAAATTCAGAAATGCTCACTAGGGAGACTTTTTTTTTGTAAAAAAGTAAAAATAAATCTTTCTCTCATTCTTTGTTACAACAGTGATTTTTCATCAGTTTCAATTAACATGTGACTTCAAATTATTAATTTATACATGCAAATATACATACTTGGTTGTACAGGTAGTTTTGTTCTAACAAACATATTCCAGTGGAGGACTTTTGTTTTAGATGATAATAGGTTATTTAAATTTCGAAATTATGATTTCAATAGAGGAAAACATTCCAAGTAGGAAATATATATCTAAAAATAAAGATGATATCAATATAATGGAAGGAAACATTCCACGTGGGAAAAAATATATATAAAAACAAAGATGAGGTGACTTACCAAACAAAAGCGCTGGCAGGTCGATAGACACACAAACAAACACAAACACACACACAAAATTCAAGCTTTCGCAACAAACTGTTGCCTCATCAGGAAAGAGGGAAGGAGAGGGGAAGACGAAAGGAAGTGGGTTTTAAGGGAGAGGGTAAGGAGTCATTCCAATCCCGGGAGCGGAAAGACTTACCTTAGGGGGAAAAAAGGACAGGTATACACTCGCACACACGCACATATCCATCCACACATACAGACACAAGCAGACATATTTTCAAAATATGTCTGCTTGTGTCTGTATGTGTGGATGGATATGTGCGTGTGTGCGAGTGTATACCTGTCCTTTTTTCCCCCTAAGGTAAGTCTTTCCGCTCCCGGGATTGGAATGACTCCTTACCCTCTCCCTTAAAACCCACTTCCTTTCGTCTTCCCCTCTCCTTCCCTCTTTCCTGATGAGGCAACAGTTTGTTGCGAAAGCTTGAATTTTGTGTGTGTGTTTGTGTTTGTTTGTGTGTCTATCGACCTGCCAGCGCTTTTGTTTGGTAAGTCACCTCATCTTTGTTTTTATATATAAAAATAAAGATGATGTGACTTACCAAATAAAAGTGCTGGCAGGTCGACAGACACACAAACAAACACAAACATACACACAAAATTCAAGCTTTCGCAATAAACTGTTGCCTCATCAGGAAAGAGGGAAGGAGAGGGAAAAGACGAAAGGATGTGGGTTTTAAGGGAGAGGGTAAGGAGTCATTCCAATCCCAGGAGCGGAAAGACTTACCTTAGGGGGAAAAAAGGACGGGTATACACTCGCACACACACACACATATCCATCCACACATATACAGACACAAGCAGAATTTTTTTTTATTTAAAAACGCTTATTACTTATTTTAATTATGTTTCCTCCAATTTCTGTTTTAGTTTATTATATTTATCTTTCTGATCTGTTCGTTCTATCCCGTGAGATTTTTTTTTTTTTAAAAAAAAAAAGACAAAAAACACTAATCAGCTACTGAAGCATCTTTATCTTCAATGGGTTGCAGGGGTTACAGCCCCTGGGGAGGTGGGTGGGTATTCATGCATGGCTGTCTTCACTTGCACGTTGTAGCTACGCAAGGCGTCTAAATTTGTTTATATTTAGTTTGCCCCCCACCCAAAACACCCCATTTCCCGCGCTTGTCCCGTTAGTGTCATTAGGCTTCTTGTGGAAAGTGTGTGTGTTTGTTTTTGTTTCCGCCATATTTGTGACGTCATGGGTCAAAGCAGACGGGCAGGATCGGACGCTTCCGTATTTCCGCATTTTTTGTCGAAACATTTCTTCTCCAAAACTTTAACTTCCCGATGAACACAAATACTGTAACACACATTCTGAAAAAACTGGTATTAACACACAAAAATTTTCTTCCTCGTAGCACTGTTGAAGATCACGTGAACACAATATCCCGGCTACAGTCCCCAGTTGAAATACGTTCTCCCTACTGCGACACAAAGTTGGGATATGCTCACTATTTTTTATTTACTCAAATTTGGCATATTTAGTGACACTACCTTTTCCGTTAGATGTATACAAGGCGATATTAGTCTTGGCTTCAGTTGTCTAATGAAGTATGATTCCACAATGAATCTTTGTCGGCTGCAGAAATGACCTGGTTCAACGTGTTTGCCTCATTTTCGGTGCTTCAAATACCATTCCTTCGAATGTAGTTTCTTCTTATAGTTTATTAAAAAAAATAGTAATATAATTCAAAATTATTTATGACGGCGACCTTCACATTGTTCTTCTGTCAACAACACACCAAGAGCTAACTGCCGACTGAGTGCAGTCAATGAAGACTGCAGCGTCAAAGACATTTTACACAACACACAAGCTTCCACTTGTAATCAGTCTCTTTGCTATTCTTCGATACGTTTACTAATAGTAATCAATATGCTTTAATTCTCAAAAATATAAGTAAATTAACATATAATAAGGCAAATTATAATAAAAATTCTGACAAAAAATATAAGAAAACATTCACAATTTGGTATCGACAAATCCGGTAAAAATATACCACATCTCCCAGATCCATTACACTATCCATTTGCATAATTGGAATAACTGTTATCAGATGTACATTGTGCCATCACTAATGGTAGCTGTATATACATAATGTTGTATACGTAACCTTCACAGCTATGCATTTGCATAATTGGAATAACTGTTATCAGAGGTACATTTTGCCATCATTGATTGTCGCCATATATACAAAACACTACATATGTAATGTTATGTACATACAGGTATTATCAATGATGGAACTATGTACATCTGAAAACTGTTATTCCAGTTACGCAAATGCATAGCTGAGACGGTCTGATTGTCTCTAATAAAATATACTGTTACAGCTGTGTATTGCATAATGCATTTCCTAACAGTAGTTAAGTACTTTTATGATAATGCGAAGTCATGGATAGAATGTGAACAGTGGTAGACAGATTAACAGAGTGCCAATCTTTGACACAATGCTCAGGGTGGAAGATTAGTGTGTAAAAAGAAGTCACACATGATAATAATGTTACCAAATGTTTGTGTTTCTTCTACCTAACAAACATCTTAAAGTTGAAGAGGACGAGGTGGCTGGAAAACTGAGGTAGGAGAGGATGGTACAGGGTTGCATAGAACAGTGGAAGGAAACAGGAATCTATTATCAGTTCCCAGAGATGACAGAAGGTAGGGATTTTCTACAAAGAAGTGGCAGCAAATAGGGAATTAGTCACAGAAAGGAAGGAAGGAAGCTTAAGAGTTTTAATGTCCTGTTGACAGGCTCAGGTTACAAAAGGATAGGGAAGGACATTGGCTATGTCCTTTTCAAAGGAACCATCCTGGCATTTGCCTGGAGCAATTTAGGGAAATCACAGAAAACCTAAATCTTGATGGCAGGATGGAATTTGAACCATTGTCCTCCTGAATGTAAATCTAGTCACAAAAACAGTTGGGAAAATAAGGAAGGTGACACTAGGGAAAGAGATCGTGTGCATGGAGGATGAATTAAAATACACTGCTGGAAAAAAAATGAACACCCTTTTAGAGGTTTCCAATTCCGTCGAGATTGATTGTTGTAACTGTGCATATGGAGTACATGAAATGATTACATTTACAAATCAATAGCACAAGCAGTTCTCAGTTACCAGGTATTGACCCACACTGAAACACCTATATAGGTATGTGATGCAACCTCACCAGGTGACAGTGCAGGTGCTGACTGGCACCCAGTCAATCATACAGATGACGAATACTGTACTGGGATACATTATGCCACACTTTGTTGACATGTTCACTTAGTTCTCTAAGCATTATTGGTTGACAAGTCACTTCTCATCCCATCATATCTCATACGTGCTCAAGTCCAGAGACAAGTCCGGAGATCATGCTGGCGAGGGAAGTTGCTGCACATCTTGCAGAGCCCGTTTAGTTTCATGGGCAGTGTGGGGGCAAGCATCATCATGTTGGAACAACTCATCACCTTCCTGTTGCAAGAATGGCAAAATAATGTGTCTAATGATATTCTGCATATACCGAGTGCTGCTTAGAAAAGGTGAACGAGGGTTGTAGCTTATCGCACCCCAGACCGTAAGGCCAGTGTGTCTTAGACGAATGCATTCTGCAAGACAATGCTTATGAGGTCCTCACCATACATGCAAACGGCCATCACTAGTGTGCTGGCAGAATCTGCTTTCATCGCTGAATACCACAACTCGCCATTCGATATTCCAAGTGATCCTCTGACAGCACCTGTTGAGCCGTGCACATTGATGCTGGGGCATGCGTGGAAGACAGGCTAGAGGTGTGTGTGCCTGTAGCCACACAGCTAATAACTGGTTTGCAACAGTTCATGTTGACACATCTGGGCTTGCAAGCCCTCATATCATTGCTGTGATAGCAGTACGATCTGTCACTGCTGCTCTTACAGTACAATGACCCTGATGGGCGTCTGAGCTGCATAGACACCCAGAAACTCGTCTACAGTTGTGAGAATGTTCATGCGACCACAGATACCAGCATTGATGCACACCATATGCAGCACATCTCTGAAAGGACCACCCTACCACTCGGAGGCCACAGTTTGATCCCTTTCAAATTCACTCAGTTGACTGTACAAAGCACGAATGCGTCTCTGTGCCATAGTCGCTGCTTGCTTCACGCATTTTGGTACCTATAACACTAAGCTATCTCTTAGTGGACAATTTTGAAACCATTACCAGTACATCTGCTATCACCCAGGTGGCATATACCATCATGGGATCAAAATCAACGTCACATTTCCAGGTGCACTTTTTTTCCCAGCAGTGTATATTATAGATGAGGAAGATGAATGTAAGGATAGAAGAAATGATGCCAAATAGGGTAAAGCAGGATAAATTGAAAACGTAGTTAGTACTGAAGACGAAACTTGGACAATGAACAATGCTTGAACAAAAAAAGGAAGAAGACTGGAAGGGTAACATAAAGGATATAGTTGGATGAAGTTCAGTGATACGGAACTGTAAAGGGGCAAAGACTAAGGAGACTCTGGATAGGATGCTTCTAGGATAGTAATACTTGCTGGAGGAACACTTCCCAATTGTGTCATCTTGCAAAGGTTGAGAAGGAGGGGGCAGATTGGGGGGGAGGGGGGGGGGGGGAGTGTGAAAGAAAATATTACAGATGTGTGTCATAAACTGTGAAGCAGCTGTGAGAATCAACTATCTGTATTACTAAATGGCTAAAACGGTCACCCTATCCTAGATGTAGATGCCTATCTAATAGCTTTCAGGAGCTACAAAAATTTGATTTTTAGTACCAATCTTACATACAATTATTAATCAAAATTAAAAAATGAATATGCTGGCATAGTGTACTTATTATGAGGTATAACCTTGTCTTGCTTAAAATAGCCCCACAAAATAACAAAAGAAAA
The DNA here is from genome assembly GCF_021461385.2 of Schistocerca piceifrons. Taxonomy (NCBI): domain Eukaryota; kingdom Metazoa; phylum Arthropoda; class Insecta; order Orthoptera; family Acrididae; genus Schistocerca; species Schistocerca piceifrons. The sequence continues at coordinate 952,356,446 of NC_060140.1, forward strand.
ACATTTTACCGCTTACTAAGTTTTTTTCCATGTGATAAAACTTCAGCATCAGACATGCTGTTTTAATATATTATTTCTGTACTAGTAACTCTTTGGGTGAACAACCCAAAACTAATAAAACCAACGTAATTAGGCTTGTTGACCTTCAACCACATGTGTTTTACATGCTTACTGTCAAATATGTAAAACATTAACTCACTTGTAAAGTAATCAGACATTAGAAACAATTTTATACATTGGAGTCTGATTCTTTAAAGGGGTGTTACTGTACTTGTAATACATTAAGCTGTATACTCTGCAACATAATGATGAAGTATCCCACTGAATACAGTTTGTCAGTGGTCATTCATACAAATTAGCTGTTGTAAGGATGTAGAGGCTTATCTCACTAGGGGTAAGATAGATACTGCCTACAGGAAAATTAAAGAGACCTTTGGAGAAAGGAGAACCACTTGCATGAATATCAAGAGCTTTGATGGAAACCCAGTTCTAAGCAAAGAAGGGAAAGCAGAAAGGTGGAAGGAGTATATAGAGGGTCTATACAAGGGCGATGTACTTGAGGACAATATTATGGAAATGGAAGAGGATGAAGATGAAGATGAAATGGGAGATATGATACTGCGTGAAGAGTTTGACGAGCACTGAAAGACCTGAGTCGAAACAAGGCCCCTGGAGTAGAAAACATTCCATTAGAACTACTGAGAGAGCCAGTCCTGACAAAACTCTACCATCTGGTGAGCAAGATGTATGAGACAGGCGAAATACCCTCAGACTTCAAGAAGAATATAATAATTCCAATCCCAAAGAAAGCAGGTGTTGACAGATGTGAAAATTACCGAACTATCAGTTTAATAAGTCACAGCTGCAAAATACTAACGCGAATTCTTTACAGACGAATGGAAACTGATAGAAGCCAACCTCGGGGAAGATCAATTTGGATTCCGTAGAAATGTTGGAACACGTGAGGGAATACTGACCCTACGACTTATCTTAGAAGAAAGATTAAGGAAAGACAAACCTACGTTTCTAGCATTTGTAGACTTAGAAAAGCTTTTGACAATGTTGATTGGAATACTCTCTTTCAAATTCTGAAGGTGGCAGGGGTAAAATACAGGGAGTTATAAGAGTCGAGGGGTATGAAAGGGAAGCAGTGGTTGGGAAGGGAGTGAGACAGGGTTGTAGCCTATCCCCGATGTTATTCAATCTGTATATTGAGCAAGCAATAAAGGAAACAAAAGAGAAGTTCGGAGTAGGTATTAAAATCCATTGAGAAGAATTAAAAACTTTGAGGTTCGCCGATGACATTGTAATTCTGTCAGAGACAGCAAAGGACTTGGAAGAGCAGTTGAACGGAATGGACAGAGTCTTGAAAAGAAGGTATAAGATTGACATCAACAAAAGCAAAACGAGGATAATGGAATGTAGTCGAATTAAGTCGGGTGATGCTGAGGGAATTAGATTAGGAAATGAGACACTTAAAGCAGTAAAGGAGTTTTACTGTTTGGGGAGCAAAATAGCTGATGATGGTCGAAGTAGAGAGGATATAAAATGTAGACTGGCAATGGCAAGGAAATCGTTTCTGAAGAAGAAAAATTTGTTAACGTCGAGTATAGATTTAAATGTCGGGAAGTCGTTTCTGAAAGTATTTGTATGGAGTGTAGCCATGTATGGAAGTGAAACGTGGACGATAAGTAGTTTAGACAAGAAGAGAATAGAAGCTTTTTAAATGTGGTGCTACAGAAGAATGTTGAAGATTAGATGGGTAGATCACATGACTAATGAGGAGGTATTGAATAGAATTGGGGAGAAGAGGAGCTTGTGACACAAGTTGACTAGACGAAGGGATCGGTTGGTAGGACATGTTCTGAGACATCGAGGGATCACCAATTTAGTATTGGAGGGCAGCGTGGAGGGTAAAAATCGTAGAGGGAGACCAAGAGATGAATACACTAAACAGATTCAGAAGGATGTAGGCTGCAGTAGGTACTGGGAGATGAAGAAGCTTGCACAGGATAGAGTAGCATGGAGAGCTGCATCAAACCAGTCTCAGGACTGAAGACCACAACAACAACAGCTGTTGTCTGGTTAGTATGGCTGCATAGAATGCTGCCCAATGATTTTAGTGAAGTTCATAGGTAGTGTTACTGCTCTCAGTCATTCATCTGCCTCAGATTGGTTAACGCATGACAGTAACAGGTTATGAATGGAAGGTGACTCCTTTCATTTAGTTCATTTGCACAGACATAGTGTATATTATCTGCATCTGGAAGCAAGAATGAAATATTCAAGAATGAGAATATAACACATGTTGTCCAAGAGGTAGAATACCAATTTGTGTGTGTAGCGAGGGCCTTGGGAATGATGTTTCTCCTTTCAGAGGGAACAAATTAGTCTTTAAACACAGGCAAATGATATGGCTGAGCTTTTCGAATCCTGGCTAATAGTGCATAATAAGGAAAGTGCTTCTCTGCTGCTGATGATTATCAGTGATGTGAGGGCTGTTATGGGCATAGGTGGATTTAGTATGAGAGATCTGTTGGAGGTGATCTAGTGTGTCATCTTGTGTGAAAAATGTCTTGAGAAAGTCTACAGTGTGCATTGTAAATGACTGCTTGTCATTACAGGTGCATTGCTGCCTGGAACCTTGGTTGTGTGTGTGTGTGTGTGTGGTGGGGTGCAGCCAACTTCCTTTTTATGCTATTAATTTGATTTTTTTTTTCAAAAAACAGCCTAATTATTTGAATTTACATTGAGATATGTATTGTAATATAACATTATACATTGCATTTCACAGCACTGTGTACTTGTATTAAAAGCATTACACAATTGTACAACATTATATGGAGGTTATTGTAAAAGTCTTGCCTGCATGAGTGACTTTTACCATAATCACAATACATTACTTTTTTTCAGTTTGACTTTGCATTTGAGCTGGCACAATCTGGGTTAAAATCAAAACTTCCTGATATTCATTACAAGTATGCTATGACATTGGAAGATGAAGGCAAATTTCAAGAAGCTGAAGAAGAATTTGTCAAAGGTGGTAAACCAAAGGAAGCAGTACTCATGTACGTATCCCTTTTAAAATCACATGCATATCTTAACAATACTCTAGTGAAAATTCCAGACGAGAACCAGTAAACTGAATTGAGGGAAGATGATCTCTCATCTGCAGCTGATTGATGCATAGCACAGAGACAGCACAGAAAAGTTTACTAGTTAAAAAGTTTTACTAGCTTTCATAGTGAAGCGCAGAATTGGTGGTTTTTTGCCGCTTTCAAGTCCATTGTGCAGTGAGCTGGCTATTACTGGTGGTACCACACACTAAGTTCAGGGCGTAGACAACAGGCGACGCTAACTGATCAACCACATGATTATGTAATAATAAATTTATTAGCAATGGTTGGTACACTAAAAAAACTTGCAGAAGTACTGTCTGAAATGTCCACAAACCGCAATCGCGTGACTGTAGTAAATATATCGACCACTGATCCTGGAGGGTGCATGCTTCTCAGTGATTGAGTGCATGGTATGGTCTCATGGCCACGGCGAGACAAAGGATGTGTGTCCAGCCGAACATGTAAATTACCTCTCATCTCATGGGGTGCCATTTAATTTGTGGACGTGATGGGATGGAGCAAACGATTGGCAACTATTCCATATTTGTGAATGCGTTGGTGGAGAGCGCACGCTGTACTTGACCCACTTGGTTCACAGCTGACGGAATCCGCAATTGGCATAAACGCTTTCACTTTGTCTCTTCCATGTCTGTGGGTGCTGCACTGTTGCCAAAGGTTGGCCAAATGGTAAAACTGCACTCAGCATGTGAATACTGGTGTGCTACGATCTGTAAAATTCTGCGGTGCGGCTGTCACAATAGAAATCACTGTTCTGTTTTGAGTTTAAGTACACAAATACCTAAACAGACATTTATATAGTCATAGCAACACTAACAAGCAAACAAATGAGGTGGCTTGGTGGTTAGCACACTGGACTCATAGTCGAGAGGATGACAGTTCAAACCTGCATCCAGCTATCCTGATTTTGGTTTCCCGTGATTTCCCTAAATCACTTCAAGCAAATGGCAGGCTGGTTCCTTTGAAAGGGCATGGCCGACTTCCTTCCCCATCTGTCCCTAATCCGATGGGACCGATGACCTTGCTGTTTGGTTGTCCCCCCCCCCCCCTCGCCCCCCTCTCCCGAATCAGCCAACCAACCAAGTAACAAGTAGCTGGCAAATACATAAATACAGTGTGTGTGGGGAAAGGGGAGTGTGGGGCAAGTAATGTGTAGAATCTGGGAGAAACTAAAGTATGCAGGACACAGCAGTGACAGGCAGCACTGTCCAGGAGCTGTCCGTGGTGATGTGTGGCTGGAAATGTTCAGTGTAGAGGTGTCACCTCAGAGGACACTGGCGCACGAACAAAGTCTGGTTAAACACGAATAAAGGACACGAAACACATTGTTGGCAAAAATTTGAATGCTGGACTGGGTACTGTAATGGACAAGCCCAATGGGAATGCAATGCAGAGACCGGCACAAAAGTCGAAACAGCATGAACGCCCAACATGGCGGAGGCACAGAGACGTGACAGTGGGTCCAGGAGCTACAATGGACAAACAGCGAGTGAGACGGGAGGCGATGTCCGGAGCACATCTGGAGATAGAGACCGCAGCTGGTGAGGCGGCCCACCGGAGACAGTGACTCAACAGCAGGCAGCAGGACAGGTGCATGATTATATATGACAGTAGTATCTGTTCCCGAAAGAACAGTTACCATGGATGACCATGCAGCTTTGCTAGAAATGAAATGATAATTAAATGGACACCCTAGCTGCAAACAGGCGTTGATGTACTTCATTGGGGACATGTTTGCAGCTAGGGTGTCCATTTAATTATCATTTCATTTCTAGCAAAGCTGCATGGTCATCCACAGTAACTGTTCTTTTGGGAACAGATACTACCGTCATATATAGTTAAAATATGGCTTCCCGGCCATTGACCTTCTTGTGCGAACGCACACGCTGTGCCCGAACTCGTACGGGACTTGGTAGATTAATATGCCACGAGTAATGAGTATGATGGGCAAACATCTATTAGGCGCACTACGAATGTAGTGGTGTGGACATGTTGGGAATGTGGATCTCACGGGGAGCGTGCAAGGGATAAGTCCCTGCAGACGCACTATCCTCTGTGCCCGCGGTGGCTCAGATGGATAGAGCGTCTGCCATGTAAGCGGGAGATCCCGGGTTCGAGTCCCGGTCGGGGTACACATTTTCAACACGTCCCCAATGAAGTACATCAACGCCTGTTTGCAGCTAGGGTGTCCATTTAATTATCATTTCAGGTACATGATTGTTGCATCATGCGACATGACATCTTGAGGGTGCATGTGTGAGGCATGGTCTGGGCAGCTTCCTATGTGGTGTGGGGGTAGGCTGAGGGGCATATGGCTGCACAGTGACAGCTGGCAGCGTCCGTGCTTCAATGGAGGCTGTCTGACAGTTGCGAGGGGGGGCATTGACCATTGACGGGTCCTCCGTGGGATCAAAGAAGTGAATGGCAGCTGGAGCACTATAGACGTAAGCCAGCTTGACTCAGTCGATTGAGAGTAGTCAGCTTGCCGTTACATTCAATCCGCAGAGTCTTCTAGTCTTCTCACTGTGATGTAGCTGCACACCACACAGCGGGTGACACTTGTAAACAGCATGCCATCAAACTGGTGACCACAATCTGTTGTTGCATGACTGGGACAGCTGCAGGTGCCACTTAGGTGTCGTCAAAGGCGGTAGCATCAGTCTCAGTGGCGATGTCCACTGTTGGCGTTGCCTCTGCCCAGCACATCAAATGGTCCACCATTGTGAGCAGATACCGCTTGCATTGGGACAGAGGAAGAGGCTCCACAGTGCCCATACGGACATGTGTGATATGGTGTGCCACGTCGGGGAAGGTGTCGATGGATGCGTGGGTATGTCTCCTGACTTTGGCACACCGGCGTGCAGCACAGGTATGTGTCCATTGCCAACAGTCTTTCTGGAGTCCTGACCGGACGAAAAATGCAGTCACAAGTGTGACAGTAGTGTTTACACTGGGGTGTGATAGCCCATAGATGCATTCTAATGCACTGTGCTGGAATTTTTGTGGGAGAAATGGGCGATGTGCACCTATCGAGAAATCACACTAAATCTTGCAGGAGGAACCGGGAATGGGCACTAATTCAGTCGTAGGCTGCTGGAGGTGTCCTGGCAGAAGCTGTCCAATTGTTCATCACTCTCCTGTTCTTGGTGACATCCTCGAAGTTTGTGAGGGTGGGGATAGCAGCACGATCGTGAGACGAGCAGTAGGTGATGATGTTGTCCGTCCTGAAAATACGGTGAATGTCAGTAGTGAACTGTGAAACATACTCCAACTGTTGTAGTTGGTATAGTGAACAGTTGATGCTGTTGCTCCAAAACACATTAGTTATTGGCTTGTGGTCAGTGAAAATAATGAAAGGATAGGCTTCTACTGATGAACAAAAGTATTTCACCACTTGGTACACTGCAAGCAACTTGCAGTCACACACACTCCGTGAGCATTGTGACATTGATAACTACTGTGAAAAGAAACCGTTTGGTTGCCAGCTGCTGCCAACATTCTTTTGGAGTGCTGCACCGTTAGCAGTCGGCATTCACAGCTCTGGCTAACTCTGCGTTGCGTATCAGATCGGTGAGCAGCATCACTTCAGTGTGGCCCCATCTGAACTCGGCAAAGCTTTGTTCCATTGCATCTGTCCGTGTAATGAGGGTCCTTCCTTAGGCAGTGGGGCCGCATAGTGCTGTGGACAGGGGTAGCAGCATCACGGCAGCGTTTTTCAGATGGTGCCAGCAGAAGTTGATCGTACCAAGGTGTTGGCAGAGGCCCGTACGGATCTGTGAGCATGACATGTTTGAGATCACATGCACTTTGTTGCGTAGAGGCATGGATCTGGTAGAGGTCATTAGATGCCCTAGAAATTCAATCTCTGTTACCCTGATGACAGCCTGGCTGAGGTGCTGAAAGACGGTCGTTTGGTGGCTGCACGAGGATGTTGTTGTGGTATGCGACACAGCCTGGGAAGCCTTCTGAAATGCTGTCCACGAAACCCTGCCAAGTCTGGGCAGCATTCGGAAGGCCAAACGTTGATATATATGCTCTCAAAGAGCCTAAAGAGGGTGTCAATTGCTGTTTCTTGTATGTCTTACAGCACCACAGGAGTCTGCATGAACACTATCATGCATCTGACCTTGCTAAATATAGTTGAGCCTGCCAAGGGATTGCTCAAATCCAGTAGATGCGGCACCAGGTATCTGTCCGGCACCGTCCTTGAATTCAGTGCACAGTAGTCCCCATATGGGTGCCACAGATTGTCCTTTTTTGGTGCTGAATGTGAGGCAAAAGACCACAGATTGCTTGATGGTCACACAATGCCTTGTTGCAGCATGGCCTTAAACTCAACCTTTGCTACTACGGGCCTCAAACTCAGCCGTTGCTATGATGAGTCTATCGAGTGCAAGACAAGGTGGAAGGGCGCAGCATGGTAATAATGTGATGGAGAGGTATATGTTTGACTTACCATGGTGCCCCAGATTGGTGAATAAGCTCTGGCAATTTCTCCAGGATATCTGCAGCTGGTGCAGGAACTGAGAAGGCATCCAGCCGATGCATTCATCTCGGTGCACCCATTGTTCTTCAGCTGATGAAATCTGTTGGATCATTTCCTTCTTCATCCATTTATATGAGTACTGCATCATCAGGGCTGTGATTATGTCCTGCATTTCGACCACATAGTTTTGATCAAGCTGGCTCACTACTTTTGGCCCAGCTTACTGCACACGGAAACTTCTGAATACACTACCAGAATGCTGCAGAAAAAACTGGGGCACCTGTGTGATTGACGTGTTGTTCTGCAGTGGATTCTGAGTTGCCTGATCCCTGAATTGGTGGACTGAAGGCGACAAGAGCTCTGATGAGTGAGAATACTAGAACCTGAATGCACACAGAAACACAAGAAATACATACACTGAAAACAGCATGTTGAGAGAATGCACATGAGAATACTAGAACCTGAATGCACACAGGAACACAAGAAATACACACGTTGACAACAACATGTTAAGAGAATGTGCTTGAACAGACCGTCTGTACAATGCAGGGGAGAGAATATTGCCAAGAAGCTGAATTTGCTGAGGAATGTGAACAAGAATTTCAAGGAATGCCTACTAATATCGGGAGAACCAAATAATTGAACTCAGTTACAGAAAGAAAGAACTGAACGTTCCATGTCTGGTACACAAGAGACACACTCACACTGTAGGAAGGCACAAACAGACTTGGTCTTATAAACAGTTGAACAGACCTTGCCTGGTACACAGTTGGACACACTCCCATTGTAATAGTATATGGACTGGCACAACGCAAGAATTATGGGTGTGCTGCCCATCGAGACTACTAGTACACAAGCAAAATTGATGTGGTTGTAAAACAAATGAACAACCGAGAACGTGAAACGCTGCTCTAGCAAAACGAATGAAGACACCTCAAGAAACATGGAAATACACATGAAGATATAGCCTCAACATCCTTATCCTGTCGAAGCGTGGTCATTCACAGGAAGAGGACCGGCCTTGGTTGCATCATCTGGCCAAATGAGACACAGCTTGTCAGCATTGACCTCTACATGGTGGTGAGGATGGCCCTAGTGACAGATGAGGCTAGGAGCTGCTACTGCAGCCAACTAACTGCAAACAGATGTTGGAGCATGCGACAAATCCACATGTGACTACAGTTGAAATATCCTTCTGTAATGATATGTAGTAGAGACCACTATGACAAAGCCCACAAAAATTCGTCAGTATTGCTGATGAGCGGAGGAAGTGATGCCTTCCAGAGCAGCTGACATATGGCCAGTAGCTGTGATCCTGACAAAGGTGCAAGATACCACATCTGATGGGTAGGGGCAGTGGCAAGCACTGTGGTCCGAAGTGCAGGCTTGAGGGCAGTTTTTGTTTGGTCTGGAGCTCAGAGCTGAACTGGCCACTGAGGGGCTGAATAGTGACCAAAGTACCCACTAGCAGAGGAATATGGGTGCAATGTCACATGAACATGTATCCGTGCAGACAGAAATAGATGTCTACCATTGCAGCACTTTTACCACGACCTGCAGTTCAGGTGTAGATGTGGCTCAAGCCACAAAATGACGTGGATTGCACCCCTGGATGGTGTCGTGACTGCAAGAAGCTTGGCAGTAAACTGCTCAGAACGTCTTCTGTTGACAAATAACTTTTAGTGGCCATGCCTGGCTCGCAAAGTGTACACACGAGTGTGGTGGCCGAAAATGCATTGGTCCAACTCTGCATATACTACGTTTTTCATCTCCCTGCCAAACAAATACTGGTGATGAACTTTCTGCCATCACTGTGCTTTGAGCTGGTTACCTCTACAACACATGCAACTGCAGTAGCAAGTATGAGCAACAGTGGCTTTGGAGACTTGTTCCTTCATTACCAGATACATCAAAATTACAAAAGGGTGAAATCCTTTGATCGTCCTCCACTCATAAAATGATAGCCTTTGGAATGTTAAGTCTCCGCCATGTTAGTTTTCCATTCTGGTGTGACTTACAGGTAAACTTTCTTGGGCTGTTATTGGCAGATAAGAGCATTTGATGACCTATCTGATTATATACTGATCATTATCTGAAGTAAAACGTTCTCTGTCATAATATTCTTCATCATAGTAGCAGCTTTTTATTAATGTGTACATAATTTACTAGATATTAACACTTTTATAGTTGAAAACAATAATTTTTCATGACCGAGGATGATATTTGGCTCATAGCACACTTATGGGCAATATACCTAATAGTAGTATTTCCTTCATATGTATATTAACGCTTAATTTAAAAAATAACAAACTGAGTTTCAGAAATTGTAATGTGTGAATTGTATATGTAAAATTTGTATTATATGCTGTAATGAAATTGTTTTGTTTCAATTTATAGGTACATACACAACCGAGACTGGGATAGTGCTCAACGAGTGGCAGAAAATCATGACCCTGAATCAGTAGCTGAAGTCCTCCAAGAACAGGCAAAAGATGCTTTCAACAACAAAAACTTTCAACTGTTTGAATCCTTGCTCTTACGTGCTCAGTTACCAGAACTTATAATCAAATATTATCAGGTATGGCACCGATTGGATTTTATGTATTACTCTGAGGCATTTTCACACTTAATGATTTGTAGCCAAATATTGTTAGGTAGGACATACTTCAGCATTAAATTTGCATTACTTAATATGTTTTTGTGTTGACATCTTGGTTGTTGGGTGTTCTGCCGGATATCAGCGTCGTACTTGCACGATATTTCGGTCACGTAGCTCGAGACCTTCATCAGGTGCGACCTGAGTCTCAGGTCGCACCTGATGAAGGTCTCGAGCTACGTGACCGAAATATCGTGCAAGTACGACGCTGATATCCGGCAGAACACCCGACAACCAAGATGTCATTAGATTGCCGGGAAAGCCTGAAGTGTTTTTGTGTTGTTTCATAATTATCTGTGTGTGATCAAGAAAGAGATGGTAAATATGTTGCAAGAAACAAAATAGGAGGTTTTTTGTGACTTGTTATCTTTCCTATCTCTGTTATGAAGCACTATGGTGTAGGCTCACTGGGGAAAGATCTGGTGAAGATCATATAATGCATATTGTAAGTGCAAAGAACAGTAACCTCAGCTATGCAACTGAGGATGACATCAGACATATCATTGGGAAACCTCGTCACACAGATGTGAAGATTGAACAATATGAAAAATTAAGGAAAGACAACTATTCACTCAGATGTGTGGCACATAGAAACATGCAGCATAAAACAATATTTTACTAGCTTTTGAGCTCATGCTCTTTCTCTAGTGGAAGAACACGTATCCTTACATCACACAGACATCCAAATTCTCATGCCCCTGGCCACAGCAGGATTGACTGTTGATTATCATTAGCAGTTTCCTTGGTAGATTAAGGTGGGGAGGGGGTAAGGAAGTATGGAAGGACGTACGAGGTGAAAAGGGAGTAGAGGGGCGGTGTGGGGCAGGTCTTACAAGAGACGATGGAGTGGCTGGCCTAGATGAAAGGGGTTCTGTGGGTAGAGAGAGAGAGAGAGAGAGAGAGAGAATGCTCGCAAGGGAGGGAGAGGGGGATAATAATGGGAGAAGGTAATGCATTATCTGGACTGGGGGGGGGGGGGGGGACTGGTGTGGGCAGAAGAGAGAAGGGAAAGAGAAAATGAGGCATTGGAAGCAGGTTAGTGGAGATTTAGGCCAGGATGACTGTAAAAGTGAGGAATATGATGGAGGGATAATTCCCATGCGCGTAATTAAGAGAATCTAGTAGTGGAAGGAAGTATCCAAATGACTCGCATAGTGAGGCAGCTGCTTAAGTCCCATTACCATCAGATGCCATGTTAGTCACTTTGGATGTGACATCCATGTACATTAACATCTCCCATGCCCATGACATTTCAGCCATGGAATACTGTGTTTCCCAGTGACCCTTTAACACCAAACACACAACATCTTCCCTAATCCTCCTTTCCAACTACATCCTGACCCACAAATATTTCACTTTCAAAAACCAAATATACAAACAAATCTGTGGTACTGCCATGAGCACTCGCATTGCACAGTCCTGTGCTATCTCAAGGAATCTTTTCTGTCCAGTCAACATGATAAACCTCGTGTCTAGCTCAGATTCATTGATAACATTTGCGTGATCAGGACTGTGGCAGGGACAATTTTTGTTCTTTACTCGATAACCTCAACATCTACTCCCAAATCCATTTCACCCAGTCATTTTCAACTCGACAAGCCATTTCCCTACATGATGACCTCCACCTCTCAGATGGCTCCATAAAATATGTCTGGTCATATCAAGTGCACCAATCACCAACATTACTTCCACTTTAACAGCTCACAACTGTTCCATGTCAAATAGCTTCTTCCTTACATCCTCACCATCCATGTACGCCACATCTGCAGTGGAAAGCAAAAGTTCTCAAAATATATGAATAACCTTTAACAGAGGCTATTGTTGGCAGACGGTACCCATAAACAGATCTCCTGTGCCATCTCTCCTCTCATGTCACTAACTGAGTAAGGTGGAGGAGCGGTTAATTCACATTCGGTAGGATGATGCCTCCAGTTTTAAGTTTTCTGTGATTTTGCTATAGTTTTCTGTATGCATGTGCAGTCATCTGACTTGGGTCCCCCGTCGGGTAGACCATTCGCCACTTCGGCGACTTGTGCATTGATGGGGATGAAATGACGAGGATTAGGACAACACAACACCCAGTCCGTGAGCGGAGAAAATCTCCGACCCAGCCGAGAATCGAACCCGGGCCCTAAGGATTGACATTCTGTCGTGCTGACCACTCAGCTACCGGGGGCGGACAAGTTTTCTGTGATTTTGCTAAATTGCTCAAGGCAAATTCCAGGATGGTTCCTTCGAAAGGGCATGGCCGATTACCTTCCCCATCTTTGAAACTGTCCAAGATTGTGCTCCATCTGTATTGACCTCAATACCAATGGGACATTAAACCCTAATCTTCCTTCCTTGAGGCCTGTGACCATTAAACCTGTTAACCTGCCACTGACTTGCTCTCTGCTGATCAGGTAGTATAGTGGTATCGCACTCAAAATCCTACTCATATCGTCCTAAGTTGTGTTCTGCCATCCGTCCAACCTACAGAATACCCCTATCCTTCTTCTTCTTCATGTGCCGTCTCCTCTAAGAAGGTTGGCTGTCATCATGGCAATTTCTGATCTTGATTTGGCTGATCTAAGGAGTTCTGACGTTGAACAGTTGTACCAATTTTTTAAATTATCAATCCAGGATGTCCGTCTTCTACCCCTCGTTCTCTTCCCACAAATTTTCCCTTCTAGTATTATTTGCAATATTTTGTAATTTACTCCCCTAATAACATGGCCTAAATATTGTAGCTTCCTTACTTTAATAGTTTTAATTAATTCTTTTTCCTTTCCCATTCTTCTTAGGACATCTTGATTAGTAATCCTCGACACCCAACTAATTCTAAGTATTCTTCTATATGCCCACATTTCAAAAGCTTCTAAACTGTTCATGTCCTTCTTTTTCAATGTCCACGCTTCCATTCCGTATAATAATTTTGAGAATACATAGCATCTTAGCAACCTCATTTTTGTGTTTAAACAAATGTCTCTCGAACAGAATGCATTTTTCATCTTATTAAAGATACTTCTGGCCTGTCCTATTCTCGATTTAATTTCTTCTGAGCTTTCAATCTCCTCATTTACAATTGTTCCGAGATATTTAAATTTACGTACTTGATCGACTCTTTCCCTATTGATTGTAAGATTTTCTTGTTGGTGTGTTTTAGATATCACCATGAACTTAGTCTTGCTTACGTTAAGAGTCAAGCCAAATTCTTCACTTTTTTCTGCGACTTTGTCAAGAAGTAATTGTAGATCTTTGAGGTTTCCAGCTAGTAGTGCAGTGTCATCAGCAAACCTAACATTGTTAATGTTTAGCCCATTCACTTTAATGCCAGCTATTTCATCTGATAGAGCTGCCTGGATTATGTCTTCTGAATACATATTAAACAATAAGGGTGAGAGAACGCAACCTTGTCTCACACCCCTCTTTATTTCTATATCATTCGATAACTCATTTTCTACCTTCACAGTTGCGGTTTGATTGTAGTAGAGGTTATATATAATGCGGATGTCTTTCTTATCAAGTGTTTTCTTTTCTAACAATTCTATGAGATGATCATGACGAACTTTGTCAAATGCTTTATTATAATCCAGGAAGCACACATATAGTGGCTGGTTAACCTCCATACATCGTTGCGCTAATATGTTAAAAGCAAACAATGCTTCTCTTGTACCGAGGGAACTTCTAAAACCGAATTGTGTTTCACTTATACCTTCTTCTACTTTTTTGTATATTCGTTGGTGTATAACTTTTAGAAATATCTTTAAGGTGTGACTCATTAAGCTTATTGTACGGTGATCATTACAAGTTTTGGCATTAGCCTTTTTGGGTAATGTAACAAAGGTAGATGTCAACCAATCCCTAGGAATAATTCCCGAATTATAAATATCATTAAACAATTGTACAAATATATCTATATGGTCTATTCCTATGAGTTTCAGGATGTCATTTGGTATCTTATCCGGTCCAGGGGCTTTGATTTGTTGATAACATGTAATATTTCTTCTTTCGATATGCTTGGTCCTCGTTCTCCGATCATGTTATCATAAAATTTTTGATCTTTTCTTGTATCTTCAAATAGTTCTTTGACATATTCTGTCCACCTGTCCAGTTTACCTTTAACATCAGGAATTATTTTGTCATTTTTATCTAACAATAAACTTGTACTTTTCTTTTTGTTAAGTCCAGATAAATCTTTAACTTTTTTGTGTAAGTTGAAACTATCATGTCTTGTTTCATAACTCTCAATTTCAGAGCATTGTTCCTTGTACCATTCTTCTTTTGCTCGCCGTGTTTCTTTTCGTATTTCTGCATGTAATCTTTTATACTCACTTTCATCTCTATTTTTAAGTATTCTTCTTTGTTCCATCAATTGTAATATCTTCTCTGTCATCCACTTCTTTTTCATGTTGTCGTGTTTGGTCGCCATTGTGTTTTTACATGCATTATTTAATGTGTCTTTTATAAGTTCCCATTTGCCATCAATGTCTTCTGTTTGATTATTCTTTATCCTAACTAATTCCTTATTAATCTCTTCAGAAGTCTTTTGTTTAGTCAAGGGGTCTCTTAGAATAGTTGTATTTATATAGTCCTTCTTTTGTTTCTTTTGTATGGCTTTCAGTTTCACATGGAACTTTGCTACTAAAAGGTTATGATCAGAAAATATATCAGCTCCTGGATATGTTTTCACACCATGAATAGAATTTTTGTACCTCTTGTTTATAAGTATGAAATCAATTTGATTTCTGCAAACTTCTTCATTACAGTCTCTTGGTGATTTCCAAGTATAAAGTCTTCGTTTAGGGAGTTTAAAAAATGTGTTTGTAATAGACAGATTGTTTTCCTGGCAAAATTGTGACAGCAAATCTCCCTCTTCAAATCCTGCTCCCAATCCTGCTCGCCATGGGTCATTCCCTTGTGGTTGACCCAAGTGCAACACCTGTCCCATACACCTACCCAGCACCTTCTACTGTAGTCCAATCACTGGCATTTCTTGCTCTATAAAAGGCAGGGCAGCATGTGAAAGCAGCCATGTTATATACGAACTATGGTGCAATTTCTGTACGGTGTTCTGTGTGGACAAGACAAGTGCTACCTGTCTATGTGCAGGAATGGCCACCACCAAACTGTGGCAAACCACAAACGTGACCATCCAATTGCCAAAAATTTTGGACACCACAACACAAATGACTTGAACAGCTGCTTCACTATGTGAGCCATCTGTCCAAAGACCTGCCACACATTATCTCCCTCCTCACCTTGTGCATCCTCCGATACCCCTTCCCCACCTCCATCTGCCCATGCAACTGCTATCAATAATCAACAGGCAGTTTCTCCATGGCCAAGAGTGTGTGTGTGTGTGTGTGTTTGTGTGTGTGTGTGTGTGTGTGTGTGTGTGTGTCTGGGTGTCTGTGTGGTTGTGTGAGTGAATGTGTGTACTTTTCTAGAGAAAGAGCAAGAGCTAAAAAGTTAGTAAAATACTCTTTCTTGCATGTTTCTATGCACCACACATCAGTCAACTGCAGGTGATTGTTATACTTCCTTTTACTTTAAGTATTATCCATCCAGGAATTGTTTGAACAATATGACAGGCTCTGGATGAAGTATTCTGTCAAACATGTAAATGCAGAGCTTCAGAAGTTGCTTAACAGTTGGTACAAATACAAATAGTACGGCTGACGTGTCACTCCACACACTGCCTGACCAAACAGGGGATGGTTTAATCCTGAATGTTTCCATTAATAACCAAGACACACTAGCACAACCTATTGATAAAGTGGATATAGGCTATGTCATTTTGTTTCAGCTCCTCTCGTGGCGTAGTACGGTACTGTGGCATACGTCAGGTGTATTAGGAGTACTGTATGTATGCAACTGTAAACAAACAAAAAACTTACTATGTAACTTCACTTGTTCAAGGTGATAGTTAAAACTTTATGGCTTTTATCAACACGATACCACAGTTCATCAAGAGTAGTGACTGGCGTATTCTGACGAGCCAGTTGCTCAGCCACCATTGACCAGACGTTTTCAGTTGGTGAGAGATCTGGAGAATGTGCTCACCGGGGCAGCAGTTGAACATTTTCTATATACAGAAAGGCCTGTACAGGACCTGCAACATGCGGTCATGCATTATCTTGCTGAAATGTAGGGTTACACAGGGATCGAATGAAGGGTGGAGCCACGGGTCGTAACACATCTGAAATGTAATGTCCACTGTTCAAAGTGCCGTCAATGTGAACAAGAGGTGACCGAGATGTGTAACCAGTGTTACCCCATACCATCACGCCAGGTGATACGCCAGTATGGCGATGACGAATACACACTTCCAATGTGCGTTCACCTCGATGTCGCCAAACACGGATGCGACCATCATGGTGCTGTAAACAGAACCTGGATTCATCCAAAAAAATGACGTTTTGCCATTCGTGCACCCAGGTTTGTCGTTGAGTACACCATCGCAGGCGCTCCTGTCTGTGATGCAGCGCCAAGGGTAACCGCAGCCATGGTCTCCAAGCTGATAGTGCATGCTGCTGCAAACGCCGTCAAACTGTTCGTGCAGATGGTTATTGTCTTGCAAACGTCCCCATATGTTGACTCAGGGATTGAGACGTGGCTGCATGATCCGTTACAGCCATGCGGATAAGATGCCTGTCATCTCGGAGGTCGTTGGGATCCAGCACAGTGTTCCGTATTACCCTCCTGAACCCACCGATTCCATGTTCTCCTAACAGTCATTGGATCTCGACCAACGTGAGCAGCAATGTCGCGATACAATAAACCGCAATCGCGATAGGCTACAATCCGACCATTATCGAAGTCGGAAATGTGATGGTACGTATTTCTCCTCCTTACACGAGGCATCACAACAACGTTTCACCAGGCAACGCCGGTCAACTGATGTTTGTGTATGAGAAATCAGTTGAAAGCGTTCCTCATATCAGCACGTTGTAATTGTCGCCACTGGCTCCAACCTTGTGTGAATGCTCTGAAAAGCTAATCATTTGGATATCACAGCATCTTCTTCCTGTCGCTTAAATTTCGCGTCTGTAGCATGTCATCTTCATGGTGTAGCAATTTTAGTGGCCAGTAGTGTATTTTCTGATTGTGCAGCTGGTGATGAAATTTTATTCTGAAATTCATATCAGTTTGTTTGAACAAACAGTATTTTCCCCAAAAATGGTCATTTGTATAGTTTAATGAAAACACAGTTCTTGAAAGAGCTGCTCCTTAGAAATACCCAGTTTCAGTTACGCAAATAATTTGTTAATGCTGTTTTCTCCCACTAAACCAGTTTGTACATTATAGCCGTTTTCACTCCTAGTTTCAGTGTAGCCCATGTTAGCAATATTAATACAATTTCCCTTGTTAAAGAGTCATACATAATTTTCAGCTGCTTAATTACTGTACCCTCAGGGGCTCAGCATTCATTTTCTGGGTAGAGGCTTGGTGACCCCATGGTTTCTGAGCTGGGGACTGGTAAGTGCCACCAGTCCTCTGTCAGCTTAAGCTCTGGGCATGCTTCAGCGACCACCATTCAGCATGATGGTGCAACATTGTGTGTTTCAAGCAATGGGGATCTTTGCTTCACTGCCCAGATTGCAAGGATGTAATAAACCTCAATCAAAAAAATAATAATAATAATAATTTCAAGGTGTGGTAATAAACCTCTATTAAAAAACCCTCAATCTCAAGCTGTGCTGCACATTGATTGGATGCATGGCCGTTGAGGTGGAACAGTCGTTCCCCTCTGGGGAATCTTCTGCACTCAGTTGTGGAAGGCTTACTCAGGCACATGAGGCTCTGTCTCAGTGAACCCTTATTTCCCTAGCTGCTCGTGGGACCGAAATGGATCCTCCAAAATTTTCTTTACCCCCTCCCAGCGGAAAGAGTGGGCCACTGGAAGGTACCAATACCCAATCTAACAAGAGGGCTTGTGTAGCCAGTCCTTCTGATTCAGTCGGTAGTAACAGAATGCATGCTGTTTCACAGAATGTGTTTCTTATAGTTAAAAGAAGAGAGGGTAGTTTTGAAAAAGTTTCCCCATTTTACTTACAGAAAGGCTTAGAAGGCATTGATGGGACCTTAAAATCTGTTACGCACTTGTGCAATGGGACCCTGCTGGTTGAAACATCTAGCTCCCCACAAGTCAAGAACCTGCCGAAAGCTCAACGCCTCAGGTAGTATGCGATAGACACTGAATTGCACAACACCTTGAACTACAGCAAAGGTGTTGTGACTTGCAGGGATTTAGTTGACATTCCCCAAGAAGAACTGGAAGCCGAATGGTCCCAGAAAGGCATTGTCAACACACAACACGTTATGAAATGGGTGTATGGCGATCTTGTAAAATCAGACTCTTTTTATCCTTACTTTTAACAGCACAAAACTACCAGAGCATGTGAAGGCAGGTTTCTTACACCTAAGTGTATGACGTTATTACCCAAATCCAATGTAGTGTTTTGAATGCCAGCACTTTGGACACACTACTCTTAGCTGTAAAGGAGAAGCCACTTGCGGGAAGTCTGGTAAAGCCGCCCATGATGCCGTTGGTTGCTCCTTTCCTCAAAAGTATGTTAACTGCTCTGGGGATCACCCTGTGTGGAGCAGGGACTGCAGAGATTTCCTTGAGGAACGGAAGATCCAGGAGATCAAAACAATAAAGTGCATCCCATATGGTGAAGCCAAGAAGTTATACAAGTTCATGCAGCTGCACTCATTTGCTGCCTCCTTTTCTTCTGTTTTGAAACAGCCTGTCATGAAAACTGATGCTGCTACACAAACGGAGGTTGCTACTGTCAGCACTAGTACCTGTGTTTGTCAATGCACTTGTGCTGGTGCAGTTCCTTTGAAGCCTGCCCCTCCTCCTTTAACTCCAGAAAAGGCCGTGGTTGCTGACATTGTGGACCTTCCTGCTACTCCACATGTCAAGTCTTGTGCACCGCCCAGCGCTGTTGCAGCCACTACCACTTCTGAGGTTGTTGCTCCAAAGCTGCCTCAGACCAAAAAATCGAAGTTGAAGGCAGAGAATTGTCCACTGAAGGAAGCAGGAGATACACAGTCTGATAACGTCGATGGCATCCTATCTGAGGTCTCTTCCGAATCTTCTTCAGAGGTGATGGAGGTTGATGTTGGGCTGTGGCAATCATCTTGCCCAAAAACTGAACTTCCACCTATGTGCCCCTCCCCCCCATCCCCCCTCCGGCCCCTGCAGGAAGTCAGGATGAAAGTACTACGCCTGTGAGAGATGGCTCCCACTATGTGATGGAACATGAATGGATTCAGGACACATGTGGGCAAAACGAGGTAATTGAAAGTAGTCGAATTAAGTCGGGTGATACTGAGGGAATTATATTAGGAAATGAGAGACTTAAAGTAGTAAAGGAGTTTTGCTATTTGAGGAGCAAAATAACTGATGATGGTCGAAGTAGAGAGGATATAAAATGTAGACTGGCAATGGCAAGGAAAGCGTTTCTGAAGAAGAGAAATTTGTCAACATCAAGTATAGATTTAAGTGTCAGGAAGTCATTTCTGAAAGTATTTGTATGGAGTGTAGCCATGTATGGAAGTGAAATGTGGACGATAAATAGTTTGGACAAGAAGAGAATAGAAGCTTTCAAAATGTGGTGCTACAGAAGAATGCTGAATATTAAATGGGTAGATCACATAACTAATGAGGAGTTACTGATTAGAATTGCGGAGAAGAGGAGTTTGTGGCACAACTTGACTAGAAGAAGGGATCGGTTGGTAGGACATGTTCTGAGACATCAAGGGATCACCAATTTAGTATTGGAGGGCAGCGTGGAGGGTAAAAATTGTAGAGGGAGACCAAGAGATGAATACACTAAACAGATACAGAAGGATGTAGGCTGCAGTAGGTACTGGGAGATGAAGAAGCTTGCACAGGATAGAGTAGCATGGAGAGCTGCATCAAACCAGCCTCAGGACTGAAGTCCACAACAACAACAACAACAACAACAACAACAGTGGAGGAACTGACACTCGTAACACAGCAATGCCCCCTTTGCTTGTGTTTACAGGAAACACATCTAAAAGCATGTGACGCCCCTTTACAGGGCTGTGCGCTGTATCGCAAGGATGACCTGACTGGAGATATTGCCAAATAAGGGGTTACCGTGTTTGTCAATAATGGGCACCACTCCTGTGCTCTCCCCCTGGATACTGGCCTGCAACTTGCTAGCAGTTGCAGCTGAAATTCATGCACGTTGGAAGATTCCAGTTTGCTCTCTTTATTTACCTCCGCTGATGCTCTCACAGATGTTAAGGAGCAACTCCCCTGATCATTTCTCCTCCTGGAAGACTTCAATGCCCATCATGTCCTGTGGGGCTTGACCTTGACTTGCTCATGGGGTTGAGTTTTGGAGAGCCTCTGATATCTCAAGAGCTGTGCATCTTAAACACTGGTACTCCAACTCATTTCTGTGCTACTACTGTGTCATTCTTGGCCATCAACCTATCTCTTTATCCTCCAGCCGTTGCTTACTCTGTTCACTGGGAGGTCATTGACGGCCTTCATTCCAGTGACCACTGCCCAATCCATATTCATCTACTGGATGGTAGATTGCTGGAACAGAAGCCCCAAACATGGATGATTGGCAGGGCTAACTGGATGCTGTTCAGCCAGTTGGCTGTGTTTGAACACCATGAGAGTGTCCAGGAATGAGTGGACCACATCATGCGTGTCATCTGTCATGCTTCTGACCTATCGATACCAAAGTCTTTTGGTCCTCTTAGGAGGCAACCTGTACCTCGGTGGACAGAAGAGTGCCATTCAGCCATCCAGGACAGGCATGCAGCTCTTCAACGGTTTAAATGCCACCCAACAGCAGACAACCTCACAGCCTTTTGAATCACGAGAGCCAAGGCTCACAGCGTCATTAAGAAGAGCAAAAAACAGTCATGGCAGGAGTTCCTGTATGCCATCAGCCGTTCCACTTGTTCTTCAAAAGTATGGGATCCAGACGATATCTGGTAAACAGTCGTTTACCAATAGCAGCAGTGTTGAAACAGATGTGTCTCCGAATGACACCCAGAGACATCGCTCAGAAGCTGGCCGATCATTTTGCAAATAATATAGCCAATGCAAGCCAGTATCCGACATTTAGTAGCTACCATGCAACTGTCTAGAGGGGCAACCTGAACTTCAGATCCAACTGTTCTGAGGCCTACAACTCTCCTTTCTCCATGTGGGAGCTCGAATCAGCACTGTCTGAGACTAGTGATACTGCACCCATTCACTACCAAATCCAATGCTGCATGCTTCGCCATTTGCCAGTGGCATCAAAGGAAGTTCCCCTAAAATATTTTAATCTTATGTGGTAGACAGGCAACTTCCTGAACTCATGGAGGGAGGCAGTTCTGATATCTCTCGTGAAACCAATAATGGACTGTACATTTCCCAGTAGTTACAAGAGTATCGCCTTAACAAGCTGCGTAGGAAAGACACTGGAGTGAATGGTTGACCGCCGTCTGGTCTGGTTGTTAGAGACCAATCAACTCCTTAGCCACTCTCAGTGTGGTTTCTGGAGATTTTGGTCCACTGTTGACAACCTGACTGCTAGAGGCGGCTATTCAGCAGTCTTTTCTATGTAACCATCACTGTACTGATATACCAGTAAGGCATATGATACTACTTGGAGACACTGCATTCTCGCACAGCTGCATCAGTGATGCTTTCGTGGCCACCTCTACATCTTCAGATGGTCTTTCCTGTCTCACTGGTTTTTTAGGACCCGAGTTGGTGTCTCAGTGTCAGATCGATTTGAACAGGAGAATGGTGTCCCTCAGGGCAGTGTTTTAAGTGTTGCCCTCTTTGCCATAGCCATCAACAGTATTGGATCTATGGTAAGCAGTCCTGTACAGTGCTCTTTATTTGTGGACAATGTTGCTATTTTCTATTCCTCCTCCATAATTGCAACAGTGGCTCACCAGTTGCAACTTACAGTGTAGCGGTTAGAGGAGCAGGCTGCAAAGATAGATTTTCAATTTTCTGCAGATAAGTATATGTGTGTGTGTGTGTGTGTTCATTTTAATCATTTTCATCGTACTTTTAATTTACCTGCTTGTCAAATGGGGGACAGCATCCTACATTTTAGAGACTCAGTGAGGTTTCTGAGCCTCATTTTTTTCTCCAGATTGTTATGGTTGCCACATCTTAAAGTGCTGTAGCCACAGGTCTTGGGGAGCACACATGGCGCGTCTGCTCCAGTTTTATAGGGCTTTCGCGTGTTCACGGCTGGACTATGGGTGCACGGTGTATGCGTCAGCGGGGCCTTCTTATTTGTTGATCATTGGCATTGTCCACCATTAGGGGTTCGTCTGGCCACGGATGCTTATCCGGCCAGTCCTGTACCCAGCCTCTGTGTTGAGGCAGGGAACTGCCACTTACCATCCGGCACCGGCTCCTCATGGTGCATCAGGTATGTAAGTTCCTCGCAGCTCTGACTTTACCCACACACCAGACTGTTGCTCGTCTGCCTCTGGAGCACTTTTTTCCAATGGTCCACAAGCCACAATGCTGTTTGGGATCCACGTGCAGCATGTGCTGATGTCACTTGGTGTGGAACCAGTACGACCCCTAAATTGCTTGTTTGTTCCAATTCGCTGAGTGCCCTTCACTCTCTGAAACGTTTGTACTGAGCAGATAAAGTTGTCCAGACTACCCAGAATGGCTACCTCCACCTGCAACGGCTGTGAAAGGAGTTGTCTTTCAGCTGGGTACCAGGGCACCAGGCAATTGTGGGAATTGAAAGGATGGATCTCGCAGCCATGGAGACGTGCCTTGATTCTCAGGTCTTTCAGTGTGCCACCCCTTGCGTACTATGACATCACTGTTGAGCTCTAGAGTCTTGCATCGGTGGGAGGATAAATGGCTCGAAGTAACTACAATAAGCTCCATGTCATAAAGCCCAGAACTGTGCTGTGGCGTACCTCCTTCCAGCCAGGTCGACAGGATGAGGTCCTCCTGACTCGCCTTCCCATAGGCTGTAGCCCTATGACACGTGGGTGTTTGCTCCAGCAAGAGGAGCTTGTGGCATACAGATCACTGTGCACCACGTTTTATTAGACTGCATTTTATTTTCCGGCCAGTGGGCTTTGGCTGATTTGCCGAAGGATCTGCAGTCTATTTTAAGTAATAATCAAATGAATTTGATTCACGTTTTAAAGTTTTGAGCGTTGTCCAACGTGTTTACCAAGATTTTAGGTAGATGGTTTTAATATGTTCATGGGGTGACTGGCTCGCCCATATTTTACATAAGTGGTCAGCCAGTGACATTTTCTTGTGCCTTCCTTTTAGCTCCATTTTTGCTTTGCTTGTGTTTTAGTCTCATGTGTAGCATCTTTTCTTCTTTCCTGTTGTCTTAACGTGTATGGTCATATATTACTACTTCTCTACACATTCATTACTTTTAATATGAGTAAGGATACTGATAACCTCGCTATTGAGTGCCCATAGGCACTAAACTCACCCACCCACCCACCCACACACCCACACACACACACACACACACACACACACACACACACACACACACACACAATTACTGTGTTTTTCAGAAATGATTCATACAGTTATATTAAGTGTTTTGAAGCTAATTTAATTAAGAATGTGTATTGACAAACAAAACTTTCTCTCATTAGAATTTTAAGTATTGCATGTAAATTGCAATTAGTCTTTTTGATAAGGTAACATAACGTAATATATTTGATTATCTTTATTTAAGTTATGAATCAATTAGAACAAATACATCACAGCTGGAAATTATTTGTGTACTGTGCCTCTTGTCTTTTGTGAAGTGTTTTGTCACCAATATTGGATTGTGATCTGTTGGAGAATCTTTGAGTCAATTTTTCTGAGTTTCCATTCTTGACTGCAGATGCTTTTTTTGTTGTTGATTTATTAAGTGCATAATGTTTTATTTTAATAGTATAAAATGGATCTGAGTACAGCAAATTTGTGTGTATTTGTATGGTTATATGAAGTGTGTGGTTTCTCCCTGCTGGTGACATACGGAATAGCACCTTGATACTGCTGGACCAGCATGTTTAGTTGGTCTAACATTGGTCCATGTTGGCAAGTTAGGAATACAATCATCTGGGTTAGATATCTTACACATGTTCATCCAGATTTAGTTAGGTGGAGTGATCAGGGAACTCTAGGTGCTATATGCCCTCATCTTGCAGTTACCCTGGCCTTCCCTGTGTGGTCAAGAACTGTCATCATTTATACTGATCCCAGATTCATATGTACAGTGAAAAAGGCACACATGCCACTGTAGAATGTCATTTCCTCACACCAGTCATCAGACCACTGCAAGGAAAAATTTTCTCTGCTCTATCCATGGTTGTAAAGCACCTCAGAGACATGTCAGTTGAACAGACAGTAATAATCAATTTCCAGGCTTATTTTGAACAAGACATGATCCCACTGTTCTTTTGTTCACGTGATGTGCGCAAGACACCACATTCACTGAGATTGGCTGTGCCTTCATACCAGGTGAATGTATTTGGTGGGTCACTGAGCACACAGA